>NC_068356.1:7267838-7567838 GCF_020536995.1 Dreissena polymorpha
AAAAGGTAAACTAGCAATGGCAATAAATATGGGGCTTATTTACAGGTTAGATTTGGAATCCCTGCTGTGAAATGAGATTTTAAATGAATTTTTAATTTAAAATAAATATTTGTAACAAAATATGAATTTGATTTAATGTTGAATTGCTTAAAATTAACAAGGAAGTAAAATGATTCTGAACATTACTGGTTTGTTACAACTGAAGTTTATTTGATACACCTGTTCAGGAAAAAAAATAAATAAAAGTACTATCATTATCAACAATCAATGAAAAATAAGAAAAATGAAAGTTTTATACACTTAACAGGTCTTATTGTTTAAAACAAGTGAAGAGTTTATTTAACGCTGAACAGAAACCACTCATCCTTTAAGTTGCTGCAAAATATAAGTAAAACTAAGATCTATTACGCAAATGTACCATTTTTCCCAATGATGTTACCAATTCTCCCAATTTTAGCTTTAGGGAGAAGTGACTTCTCACTAAATTTTGAGCCTAGCTAGACCCATGCAAGTGGTCAATAATTTATTTATTAAGGTTCAAGCTGTAGTGCTGCTTAGGAAAATTAACTTAATGTTGCTTTTTTTTTTACCAAAAAAATGTGTCTCCTGTTTTTGAAAACCTTCAATTAGGATTTTGCTTACAGCAATAGAGAAACAAGGGCTGTTTGTAAAACATGCATGCCCCCCATATAGGCTCTCCGTTGTAGTGACAGCCATTGTGTGAATATGTCTTTTGTCACTGTGACCTTGACCTTTGACCTAGTGACCTGATAATCAATAGGGGTCATCTGCCAGTCATGATCAATGTACCTATGAAGTTTCATGATCCTACCCATAAGTGTTCTTGAGTTATCATCCAGAAACTATTTTACTATTTCGGGTCACTGTGACCTTGACCTTTGACCTAGTGACCTTAAAATCAATAGGGGTCATCTGCAAGTCATGATCAATCTACCTATCAAGTTTCATGATCCTAGGCATAAGCGTTTTTGAGCTATCATCTGGAAACCATTTTACTATTTCGGGTCACCGTGACCTTGACCTTTGACCTAGTGGCCTCAAAATCAATAGGGGTCATCTGCCAGTCATGATCAATGTACCTATGAAGTTTCACGATCCTAGGCTTAAGCGTTCTTGAGTTATCATCCGGAAACCACCTGGTGGACGGACCGACAGACTGACCAACCGACATGTGCAAAGCAATATACCCCCTCTTCTTTAAAGGGGGGCATAATAAATAGATTTTCACTGATTGGGAAAGTGCCTTTTTCCAGTACTTGATAAAGAAGAAAAAAAATCGCTGGTATTTGATGTCCGACAACACTAACACATCCAAGCAAAGTAACATTTTTGATTTTCCAGAACGATTTAACTGCCTGGGTTTTGGATAATTTGCCAGAAACATTTTTTGTGGTTTATGTTCATTATTCAGTCTTTTCTCATTAATATCAAAAATGCATTCAAGCTTTCTTGTCATGTCATATTATTCATTATGTTTCTTAAAGTAATTGTTCATATAATTCTGATTTGCAGACATGACATGTGAAAGTTCAAGTTCAAGACTTCTAGGCTTGCTCAACTTCAAATATGGCCATCTGGACATGAAGCCATAAAACCAGTCAAACCCCAATGTTTGCCTTCTCTGTTTTATTGCTAAGTGGACAGCCAAGTCAGAAGCCAAATTGGCGGTTTCCTGGCGTGAGTAGCCGTAGCCTACTTCAGCCATTTTTTGCAAATGGCTAGCTAAAAATGCCTCTTGATCTTGCATTAACAAAGTGTGTGGCACAGACCTTAAGATGTCTATTTCATACCTGCCCTTAACCCGATCTTTTAAAGTGGTTATCAGTGGAAGAAACTTCCCGTTCGGGAAACTAGGGGAATCCCCATATTGGTTTCCTGATCGGGAAACTCATAGACAAAATGTCGGGAAATAAAACAGCAATTTTATGGTGGATTCAGAAAATGGACTGGGGGAAAACTTTAATATACAAAAAATCTGTTTTTAACACCGCCTTTCTGTAGAGGAAATACATATCTAAATTTTTACGTTAAGCCCCTGGTTTTCTTTCAATAAGGTTGCAAAATTTGTATTATCTACGTAAAAATGTTAAAATCAGTAGTTTCCCGAATTAGAAACCAAATTTCCTGATCGGGAAACTATCAGCATTGATTGAATAGCTGTTCATACTTGTGGACTCTTTTTTAAGAAAGCCTATTAGTACCACTTACATTTTAAATAAAAGAGTGCAAAAACATAACAACGCGAAAAAGGGCGTTTCTATGCAAATAAATACATTATAACGCTAATAAACGTGTAATAACGCAAAATAAAGGCATAATAGTGCGAAATAAAGGCATACAAATGCTAAAAAAGGCATAATTACGCAAAATTAAAGGTGTACAAACGCTAAAATAGTCGTAATAACGCCAATCTTAAAGGCGTACATACACTTAAAAGGGGCGTAATAACGCAAAGTAAAAGGCGTACAAACGCTTCAAAAGGCGTAATAACGCCAACCTAAATGGCGTACAAACACTAAACAAGGCATAATAACGCAAACTAAAAGGCGTAAAAACGCTTAAAAGGCATAATAACGCCAATTTCAAAGGCGTACAAACGCTTTATAAGGCGTAATAACGCCTTGTGTGCTATATAAAGTGATGGCTTCTTCAAAAACATTAATTTAAACCAAGGCGTTATGAGTACATTTGAGTTTATTATCCCCCGCCATAGGCGGAGGGATATTGTTTTTGCGTTGTCTGTCCGTCCGTCTGTCCGTCCGGCATTTTGTGTCCGGAGCCATATCTTGGAAGTGCTTTGGCGGATTTCATTGAAACTTGGTATGAGTATATATATGGATAAAAGGATGATGCACGCCAAATGGCATTGTACACTATCTGTTAATAATAGAGTTATGGCCCTTTGTATCTTCAACAAATGCTTTTTTGTGTGTCTGGAGCTACATCTTGGAAGTGCTTTGGCGGATTTCATTGAAACTTGGTATGAGTATATATATGGATAAGAGGATGATGCACGTTGGCGTTGTCCATCCATACAGAAAACTTTTGTGTCCAGAAGAATATTGGCGGGGGATTTCAATTCAATGAATTTGCTTGTTGAATTTGTAAAGACAATTTCAGTCTTTCTGGAAATCGTCCCTGAAAGCCACAATAGGCAACCAACATTTCAGGGGTGTGATTGAGGCAAAGTCAGAGGAGAGGAAAATTCTGTTGACTGATTTTGACTACGCGAATGGCGCGCATAACGCAATGACAAACATAAAAACAGACATTAAAATAAACAACTTTTTGAACTTCATAACAATATTTCTTTATAAAAACCTGTTAAACTTCACATTTAACATACTGAGGATGCAAAGTAAACAGTTAAGTAAGTATTTATTGTGATCAATAGCAGCAGTTTTTCAATGTATTGAATGACAGTTAATAGACTAAATATAAACAAACACACTTGAGTGTTCTTCTGGTGTTAATGATGTATTAACTGAGTTAAATTAATATATTTAATTTGTTTACCTTTCAATATCTTGCATTTCACATCTTCACTCAGTTCAAAGCTATTTCAGACTCAGTTAACTGAACAGCGTGACAAACAAAATAAAGCAGAATATGCATATGAATCTGATTATACACAGACCCACAGACATATAATAATCAAATCATGTTTGTCTATTTCCATGTTCGAACGATACTCTCTAAATTGTTTTACTTCGTGAGTAGACTACACTCCAATTTGCAAACACTGGTTTCCGTGACACAAATTCAATGGGCACATTTCTTAACAAAATATGTGTTGCTTGTATCTAAAACGTAGTCTTTTTTTTAGACAAACACATTTCATTATTCCTATCAGACTAGGTGATGGCAGTCGTTTATACGATTGCTATTTGTTATTTCAATAATCTTAATTTTCTCTTCACAACGGCGCCATTTGCAAACAAATCACATAGCGCATTTTAAGAACACAATTTTAATTGGAAGATTGGGAAACGACAGCCAATTATATGGCTCGTTTTAAAAATGCTTAGGCAGAATCTACCAGTGTAAAATGCGGAGAGATTTCGCGGGCCGCGGATATTTCGGGCCGCTTATGAAATAGGTGGTAGCCCCTCTCCCCCACATTTTTTAAGACGAATTTACGCAAATCTCAGAAGTGACATCCGAGACAACCCGATCCGCGGAAATCCGCGGATCTGCGGAAAAATCACACCCCTGACATTTGTACGGAATCAACTTATTGTCATTCCCTATGAATGGATTGGTTTTATACACAATACTCGATAAAGCAACAATGCTGTTATTGTAACCATCCACACCGGAAGGTGACAGTACGGTGGCGATTACGCGTCATAATGATGATGATAACGCGACAGTTCGATTACGAAAACGCAATATTACGGCAATGCGATAATGATAACGCGACTGTACGATAATGACAATGCAATATATAACGGCATTATGATGGTGATAATGCGACAGTACAATGCTGACAACACAAGGTTTTATCGCCTTATCGTCAGTGTACTGTCGTAATTTCGCTTTTTTGTTATCAAGCTACTATCATCATGATTGCGCGTTTGCATCGTTGTAATATCGATTATTGCGTTAAAGATCAACCCGTTCATAGACAATATCCATATCAGGATTGCGTACATTTGCACGTTTGCAGTTAGTTAGACAGCTTGATTTCAATTTTCAATCTTAAGTATCGTGGCTAGATTTTTTCATTTATAAACCGAAATGAAATATACAAGTTTATTTGTATGTGATGAATGCAACTAATAACTTTAAAAATGACAATTAAATCTTTGTCATCAATTTAATTATTTAGAAACGTACAGTTTAAACTTAAATTTGTGAAATTAAGATATACACAAAATATCTTTTTTCAAATGTATTGCTTGTTCAACATAACCAGAGATGACACATTTTCAGTTAAAATACTATTTCAACTTGTGTCGCTCGTAATACCCATGTCAAAAAATAACCCACTTTCATACCAAAACACACTTAAACCAACATAAAACTGTGTTTTTTCTGAGTTTTTCTTGGCAGAAGTTGGTTCTTGCTAATTAAAGCGAGTTTTATTTGCGCTAAACTGTGCTTAACTGAG
Organism: Dreissena polymorpha; assembly: GCF_020536995.1. Taxonomy (NCBI): domain Eukaryota; kingdom Metazoa; phylum Mollusca; class Bivalvia; order Myida; family Dreissenidae; genus Dreissena; species Dreissena polymorpha. The sequence goes on from NC_068356.1 coordinate 7,272,973, forward strand.
TTAAAAGTTGGCCCCGCCCACCCAAAATTGCCTTTTACTATAATACCTTCATTGCTACACCGGTATACTTCAAATTGATACTAAACCTCTCTTATGACAACACGGTCAATCTCAACTATGTATGGCCCCATTACCAACCCTGGGGCGCCCCGCCCGTATAGGCCATGCCCACCCAAAATTGCCTTTTACTATAATTTCTTCATTTCTACACCGATATACTTCTAATTGATACTGAACTTCTCTTATGACAATACGGTCAATCTCAACTATGCATGGCCGCATTACCAACCCTGGGGCGCCCCTGGATCAAACATACAGCGATGGGATACGCGTTGGCCTCTGTCGCACCATCTCTAGTTTAAGATGATTTTAAGTTATACAAAGGCGTCAAAATACGTATCTAAGTGGTAAAGGATTAAGTGGAAACATTTAGGGAAAAGAAGACATCATCTCAATGATTTAGACTTATAAACTGACCATCATACACCTATTTCTATATACATGTATTTCGATTTTGGGTATGAGTTTTCTTTGATTGTTACTAGGTGACCAAAATAGGTATGAATAACTTTTGACCACGGTGCAAGTTGAGTTGGGTATTAATCGACCAGTTCCCCGTTTATTACCTGTTAGGTGTGTGATTTTTCCTCTTTTTTGCTGATTTCCTCCCTTTCAATGTCAAACTCATTTTATAAATACTTTGCTGGATCTATATACAAATGAAGAGTAAAGTTGAACCCGATACGTAATGCTGCTTGAGTGATGAAACTGTATAAACATATATTAACCAGCATGTGCACTTGTGCGTCTGGATATTTTGGATCATGTTTACGTTACTTACGTATGGACAGTTACGGCCCATATTTAGCAAAAAAGGACTGTACAACTGTGTAACATGTAAATCTATAGTGGTTTTGCTACAGGGATGATACTTAACAAACACATTTCAGCATGTAAATGTATGCACTTAAGTATCTTGATGCATTTAACATGTAACCATATTTAAGGACCCTTTTTGCAAAACAACAACAACAACCCAAAAGCATTAAAGCCTTTTGTCGCGTATAAAACACTAACTGTGTAACTGCTAGCTCGATTATACGTGTCTTACAATAATATTAATAACCTCGTGTTTGTAATTCCATTAGTGTTCAATGCTCCTGCTGCATAAATTATCAAGTCATCTACGTCAAACGTGATGTAAAAGAGCTACGCCCAATTACAGAAACACTATTTATATTTCTAAATCACTCATCCAGGAACATAGCTATTATATGACATATATTTATACATTGAAAAGGAATTATTAAAAACATTTGAATTAATTAATAGTGGGCAAAAAAGATACGCCTTTTCGAGCGTTATTGCGCCTTTTAAGCGTTTGTACGCCTTTCAATTTGGTGTTATTACGCCTTTTTAGCGTTATAACGTGTTTATAAGCGTTATAATGCGTTTGTTTGCGTTATTACGTGTTTGTTAGCGTAGTTACGCCTTTATTTGCGTTAATACCACTTCAAACTATTTATTTTTTAATTTTCAGTGGTATTAATGGGCTTTTGTACTTTTCTGATCTTTGTTCTTTGCACAATTTTCTGATAAGCCTGAATTTTCCAGTATGAATGCATAGAACTAGTGCCAAATTGTTTAGGAAAACGTCCACCTTCAACTTTTGATGCCATGTTTGTGTTTATGTCTAGAAATAATACATGTATACATAAACTGGATACATATGTACTTTTTCCTGATTATGAAACTATGTTTCCCAATCAGGAAACCTCTGAAACTGTCATTTCTGATAGTTTCCCGATCTGGAAATTTGGTTTCTAATTCGGGAAACCACTGATTTTACCATTTTTACGTATATTATACAAATTTTGCAACTATATTGAAAGAAAACCAGGGCCTATAAAACAAAATTGCACGATAAAAATTTAGATATGTATTTCCTCTACCAAAAGGCGGTATTGAAAACAGATTTTTTGTGTATTAAAGTTTTCACCCAGTCCTTTTTCTGAACCCACCATAAAATTTCTGTTTTATTTCCTGATCGGGAATAAAAATGCAAATTTTGTCCATGAGTTTCCTGATTAGGAAACCAATATGGATATTCCCCTAGTTTCCCGAACGGGAAGTTTCTTCCACTGGTTATGGGAACTGTGAACATCTTTTTGCAGCTCTTCCCATTGGAATCCCATCCTCTACCACAGTTTGGTAGGCTTTTGTAAAATCCCCAGGGTCATACTTCCTGTAAGAGCCTCTTTTTTTCTCCTCACCATTTTTGGAATGGGGTCGGGTCCCTTTGGATTGAGAAAAATCCCGGCATTTTTACCAAAATTGGTAAATATATCATAAAATGTTGTTTTTTTGCTATTAACAAATGCTTCAAAAGTAAGAATAAGTGTTTTAAATATTAAATTTAATAAAGTGTTAATTGTAGAGCTGGATGGGAGATTATCTAAATGTTGATCTAACAAGAGATGTGTTTGTTAGAAACATAATGCCCCGTAATGCGCCGCTTTGAATTATTCTTTTGACCTTTGAACTTGAAGGATGACCTTGACCTTTCACCACTCAAAATTTGCAGCTCCATGAGATACACATGCATGCCAAATATTAAGTTGCTATTTTCAATATTGCAAAAGTTATGAAGAAGGTTAAAGTTTTTGTTAAAGTTTTGAATTTGTTTTTTTTACCTTTGACCTTGAAGAATGACCTTGACTTTTCACCACTCAAAATGTGCAGCTCTATGAGACACACATGCATGCCAAATATCAAGTTGCTATCTTCAATATTACAAAAGTTATGACCAAGGTTAAAGTTTTCGTAAAAGTTTTGGGACCCACACACACACACACACACACATACAATGACAAACAGGCCCAAAACAATATACCCCTGATCTTTCGATCCGGGGGCATAAAAACATAAATTTATATGTTATTGTTATTTTTTAAACCTGTCAATTGTAAATGTTAAGGTCAAATATGGGAAAACAGGGCTATAGATAACCAGCGTACTTGCGTTATAACGCTATTTAAATAACCAAAAATGTAATTAAATTCAAAATAAAGCGTACCAAAACGCAAATAAAAATTTAATAACGTAATTCCAGTAAAAAACCTTGCGTAACAAAACGCAATTCTTACGAACACAGGGCGTATTTTTAGAATGGTTATTTTTGGTACAAAAATGTATCGGATAGTTTATATGGTGTCCTATGAAGAAAAGAAGACAATCTTTCCAGTGGTTATCAATATTTGGGGTATTATTGTTATTATTATTCATAGCCATGTTTGATTTCTACTTTCATTTTCAAGGTATTCAACTCAAAATGACCCGAAAACGGGGTACATCGCTTTAAACAGCCATAACTTCATCAATTTGAGCAGCGATTTTCACGAACTCGGTCTTATTCAACGCAAAAATGTATGAACTTTGATAAGAAATTCAGTAATTGTTTGTTGTTATGTACAGGTACCTTTTTGAATTCCATTTGTATGAATAATATTGTTACCTTAGTAGATTTTTTTTTATATATGTTATTCCCTAAATTACCCAATTGAGTTAAAAAACCCGGAATGAAAAACCCAATTAAGCTCAAAAGTAGGGGGTGAAAATTTTTGCTAAAACTCTATTGAATTTACAAAAACCCAATTGTTGTCAAAAACAGGGGGTGAATTACCCAATATACCCCAAAAGTTATCTATAGCCCTGGGAAAAATATATACTTTTTTCCATTGGGAATGGGGTTGCATACCGACCCCAATTTTGAACAAAAAAACACACTGAAATATATTTCAAACTGTTTTTGTAATTGCCAAATACAGTTCCTTTATTGATGGAATATCTTCATTATCAATAAAAACGATGTAAAGACTCTAACAACTTTTACACGTTTTATATATTGAACAGTATCACCCCAGGAAACCCGATACCTTGTGAGCAGCGTAATACCATTCGAGCAGCGTTGTATTTTAGCGTGAACTTACATAGGGTAGGTAAATTGTCCATTTTGAAACAACTGTGTATTAACATTGAATACAAAGGAATTGGTCTACATGTAGAAAAAATCCTGACAAATTTTCCTAAAATTAGCGAAATGTGGCTCCCTGAAGAAGAAGATCGGACGAAATGGGCCATGTTCAGGCACTTAGGGGAGAAAAACTGCTTTAATTTGCAAGCCACTACGATAATTAAAGGATTTTTACAAACTTACACATGTCTGCCATAACCTCTCAGCAGGTTTTCTCAAGAAAACTATTTCTTGTGGAGAAATTTGCGTTTTAAATGACCATGTTTGGAAAACATGGATACCATCTGGAGATGTATAGGAAACCCCATGAGAGCAGCGACTTAATTATTCTTTTTCGTGACAAAAAAAACAAATTTCCAGCCATTTTGTTGCAATTTCTTTGCTTTGTAGGTAGGGTCGGGTTACCCAAACCACAAAATTTATTTTGTTTGGCCTTTCTATGATAATATGCTTTACGAGTGAAGCAGACTAAGGCCTAAGAAAAAAACATGTTTGTTTCAGGTTACCAGACCGACCGTGTCAGTTTACCCCCAACTGCAATTTTTTTAATATTTTTTTTTAAATAAAACAAAGGATGTGTTTGTCAGAAACACAATGCCCCCTTCTGCGCCGCTTTGAAGTCATATATTTGACCTTTGACCTTGAAGGATGACATTGACCCACTCAAAATGTGCAGTTCCATGAGATACACATGCATGCCAAACATCAAGTTGCTATCTGAAGCGACATAGAAGTTATGAGCATTTTTCAAAACCTAAATGCGAAACCTAAATGCACAGTGTGACGGAAAGACAGACAGTTGGACTGTCCGATCACTATATGCCCTCCTTTGGGGGCGTACAAAAATCATGACAATATTGTTTTACACTATTCGGTCGCGATTTAAACAGCAAACCCCGCAGTTTATACCATGCCGATATCGTCGAAAATGGCCGTCTGCTCGAGCGTGGTGGCTTGACACGAAGGCTGAGCCGCCATTTTCTTCCGCCATTTTGGAATTCAGCGTAGCAAAAAATCCAATGACCGGGCAAAGTCATATTTATATCGAATAACACCTGACTTATTTTAAAAAGGAAATACATTTGAAATATTATTTCAAATTATTGTAATTTTCGGTAGTATTTTTATAATTTAATTATATCAAGAGAGCCTGAAAGGCCCAAAGTCGCTCACCTGAGATAACAAGATATTATTGGGACAAATCTTCTGACTAAGTTTCACTAAGATCGGAAAATATATTTGGCCTCTTGAGTGTTAACAAGGTTTTACTAGTCTATAGCCAATTAGCCATATAAGGAAAAATGCCCCGCCCCCTCTGGCATGTTTTTCAACCAACCGGCATCATTTTTAACTCATCCAAGATATTATCGGGATGAGTCTTCTGACCAAGTTTCATGAAGCGACAGAAGAGTAGACAGTAAATGTGGCCTCTAGAGTGTTAACAAGATTTTACTATAGCCATATAAGGAAAAACGCCCCGCCCCTTGGAAGCCATTTTTTCAAGCAAACATAATTATTTTCGAACTCATCCAAGATATCATTGGGACAAATCTTCTTACCAAGTTTTATGATGATCGGAAAATAAATGTGACCTCTAGAGTGTTAACAAGGTTTTACTAAAGCCATATAAGGAAAATAGCCCCGCCCCTGTGGTGGCCATGTTTTTCAACCAACCGGCATCATTTTTAAACTCGTTCAAGATATTATTGGGATGAATCTTCTGACCAAGTTTCATGAAGATCGGACTATAAATGTGGCCTCTAGAGTGTTAACAAAATTTTACTATAGCCTTATATAGCCATATTAGGAAAAATGCCCCGCCCCTTGGCGGCCATGTTATTCAAGCAAACGTAACCATTTTCGCACTCATCCAAGATATCATTAAGACAAATCTTCTGAGCAAGTTTCATGAAGATCGGACAATAAATGTGGCCTCTAGAGTGTTAACAAGGTTTTACTATAGCCATATAAGGAAAAATGCCCCGCCCTCTGGCGGCCATTTTCCAACCAACCGGCATCATTTTCGAACTCGTCCAAGATATTATTGGGATGAATCTTCCGACCAAGTTTCATGAAGATCAGACAATAAATGTGGCCTCTAGAGTGTTAACAAGATTTTACTATAGCCATATAAGGAAAAATGCCCTGCCCCTTGGCAGCCATGTTTTTCAAGCAAACGTAACCATTTTCAAACTCATCCAAGATATCATGGAAAGAAATCTTCTGACCAAATTTCATGAAGATTGGACAATAAATGTGGCCTCTAGAGAGTGAACAAGGCAAATGTTGATGTCGCACAACGGACAACGCACGACGGACAAAAGGCCATCACAAAAGCTCACCATGAGCATGTTGCGCTCAGGTGAGCTAAAAACCGATCGTTCCCTCTATGCGAAGTTTGATAGCTTCGCGTTCGTTTTTATGTTAATGTTATGGCACGCGGTTGGACACATAATCCGAAGAAACTAGGTTTTTCATGAGGACATAGGTTCTCGAGCGTAAACTAATGTTTTCAAATGAGAACCTAGATTCTCATGAAAAACCTAGTTTCTAATGAGAACCTAGGTTCTCATGAAAAACTAGGTTTATGAAATCCCAAGAAACCAGGTTTTTCATGAGAACCTAGGTTCTCATGAGAAACTAGGTTTATGAAGTCTCAAGAAACCAGATTTTTCATGAGAACCTAGGTTCTCATTTGAAAACCTTAGTTTACGCTCGAGAACCTAGGTTCTCATGAAAAACCTAGTTTCTTCGGATTATGCGTCCAACCGCTTGTCATATGTTTCCGTGTTTTATTAAATGAAATAGTAACCTCAAGTGTGAAACAGTACTTGATTACGCCAAAAAAAATTAAAAAATCGTTCATTATCGTTCATATAAGATGCAATATCAAGAAACAAAGCATATATATACATGTATTTCTTATTACAAGCTTTAGTAGCCTTCCATTCAAGTACCCAAATAAAACAAGAGCACCGCATAATGGGTGCCACGCTCGGCTGCGGGTGCAGTTTTTACTAAATGAAAGCTTGTCAGAATTTTTTTTGTTTTTTTTTTGTTTTTAGAGGTCACAGTGACCTTGACCTTTGACATAGTGACCCAAAAATGGATGTGGCATGTAGAACTGATCAAGGTGCAGCTACATGTAAAGTTTCAAAGTTGTAGGTTGAAGCACTTTGATTTAAGAGCCAATGTTCAAAACCTTAACAAAATGTAAAGGTTTTAGCACAACGCGGACAGCGGACGACAAGCTGGCTATGACAATACCTCGGGTTTTCTCCGAAAACAGCCGAGCAAAAAATGAATAAAAAATCCCTAGGCTACCTACCGACCTTGTTTTTTTTGCCAAGGAGACCAGACCTATTTTTTGTTCGGCCTTATCTCAATAAGGCCTTTATCTGTAATATCTTGCATTGTTTTGTGCATAACTTTCATTTAAATTATTTAAAACATGTTGGTATAAAATCAGTACGAATATCAAACATTTTCAAACCAAATAAAAAAAATCACGACCTACCGACGCTCATTTTTTTGAGCCTGTAACCTGAAACACACATGTTTTTTCCTTAGGCCTAACTCTCAAACATTGGAGTTGCTGTTAAATAAAGTAAAACTTTAATGTTGATTATCAGGGATAAGTTTAAAGGCATAAAAAGCACTAGCTAAAGAAACTTCAGCGTACAGTTTATATAGTATTGACAGACCTGTACGCTGAAGCCAACCCCGTATCGAAAGTCAACCAGAGACGTAACATATTTATGTCACGCTATAAATCAATGAAAGCTCATTTTCTTGGATACATTTCTACATATATAAGTGAATGAATATAAATTACTGCATCGGGGAATATTTTAAGGTTCAAATGTTTCAAATGCATCTTACAATAGATGAAAATAACTCTCATCAGTCTGAAATTCACAAATTTGACGCCATTGTCGCTCTGTCATGTGACAAGTGTTCATTTGGATACTTTCGGATCGACCTTGACATTTTATGCTGAAATTGTACACATTACTTTCATTTTCTGAAATCTATTATTTGTGATTAACAACTAACGTCTGGTGGATTATACAACTGATTTCAGTGTGAATCAGGTAGTTTTAAATTATATTTACTTTGAGTTTGTATTTACACTACAATTTGTTTACAAAACAAGCCAGAATAATCTAAAATACCGGGAAATGTCATTCTGAATTTGCAAACACTTGAGCACATGGTATGATATGATATGATAAAATCGAAATAACGTCATATGACCGTGAAATCTCGGGAGATTCGCATTTCAAGAAAGTCTGTCACATCGCTGTTTTTCTCAATATGTAAGAGCAGAAAAGATAAATTTTAAATGTTTAAGATAGTAGTTTGTGAAAGAATATATCAGTTAAATGTGAAAAATGTCAATCTTTCCGATCAAGTGGTTGATTTGGGCCAATAACTGCATTTAAAAGCTGTTTTGGACAGGTCTTTGTTAACTGTCAACTTTTTGGGAATTTCTGGTTGCCTTTCTAATGGGGTTGGTCCATAAGGCCAAAAAGAAAAATAGTTGTGTTTCAGGTCACCTCCTGAAAAAAGTAGGGTCGGCTAAGGTAGGAAAAACTTATTATTATTTAAAATTCTTTTTATTTTACATGTTTTCCATAAATCAGTGTAAAGTGTTGAACACTGTTCTAATATCTAAATATAGCAGTTTGGATCAGTTATATAAAATATTTGTTGTTAGATATTTCACACAATGTTAACTCTTTACCATCTGAAGGTGAAAATTTTCATTATGCTGCAGACTACTTTTAGTTCTCTAAAATTGGGAAAAACCTTTTATATGTAAATAGTTCTAAAAAGTAATGTTGCAAAAGGAGGTAGTACTTTTGATAAGCAATTTCTTTTTTTTATTGCCACAATGCTTTTTGAAAGTTGTCTGCTGTATCAAATAGTAAGGCACATAACTGTGGCGATAGGTGGAAAGGAGTGAACTCATCTTTGTGACTTCAATCCAAAATGCAAATTTCTTGTGTTTTAATGGCATGTTCCGGCATGATGAATACATTTGTTCAAACTGACGGACAAAATGGACGACGCCATGTTTACAATCAAACGGAACGCCGGATATCGATTTTGCGGGAAAAACAGGCTGGTCCCCCGATTGCACAATGTGTATAATATAAAGCGTTCGCGGCGACGGGATGTTATTTTGCAGGTCACAATACAATAATTCTGGTAATCGCCTAATTCGACCGGACGGAGATGGAAAAAAATCGCCGAACTCGGAACTCGACGGGGAAAAATTAACAAAAAAGGCAAATATTGGATAATAAGTTTTTGGGTCGGCCCCAAAAAGATAGTGTCGGTCGGGTGACCGGAAACTATTTTTCTTTTTGGCCTAACTATAATGTCGCGCCAGTCAAAATCATAAAAAGCGACATTTAAAGTTATAGTAGCCAGAACTAAAAAAGCACCAGACTTGATTTAAAATATGTTTATTTACAGTCCGTATAGCCATAAAATGGTTAATTAGGTCATCGTTAAATGAGCTATGTATTAACAACACGTGACTTCTGTTGAGTATGCGTGGTATGCATGTTAACAGTTGAAAATGCGCAGTTGTCGAAAATACCCATATGTGGAAATTACCCGATCGGGCCGATGTCACAATATATTGTTTAATTTTGTCAATGTTAGGGTGTTCAGTCACGTGACGTCAATAGTGAGACAAAAATAGTATTGAATCGAGAGCGAGTCGATGACGCGCGATTCAGTGCTTTTTCGGGAGGATACCCTTGCTAATAAGTGCTTTCCGCGGAGATTCCGTTTTTGATTGGTTGATATTATCCAATCAAAATATTCGTTACAAAATTATCTATATGATGGTGGTCGGCCGAATTTTCTGCGATCTGCGGCTGCAGAGATGTAACATAAACAAAAACAATGTCGAGAATTTAGACTAGAAAACATGTAAATTTCTTTTTCGGCCAGGTATCATTAGAAAGGTAAACTTTTCAGGAATCGATTGCAATAGTTATTATTCCAATTGCGCTTGAAATGATCAGCGGAAGCATGGCGAAATGAGACCACTGTATGAAAATTTTCCCACCCGGCGTAATCAGTCATGGCGGACGTATGTCGTCAACGCTTTTTCAGTATTGACAATGCAACTTTATTTTCGATTTAACTGGGCCGAATCGTAACGATTTTAAATACATTTAATGCGCATACAAGTTGTAAATATCATGTCCCAAAATGTATAACTTGCCTTATTTCGACGAATATTCTCGGATTAAAAAAAATCCATTATGTAGTTTGTTTACAAACTAATAATTTATAAAGTAACTGTCAATTCTTCGAGACAAATAAAAAGGGTATGACAGATTATTGTCACTGTCAGATACTGTTCCGGATGTATGCCAGTGTGGATAAAGTGTTTTTTATTGTTGCTTGTGTGTTGATAATGTCGGTGCTACCTAATTTACTGGCAAAAAGCTTATTTTATAACCATGAAATGTAATAGAAATTTGGACATACTGAAAGTGAAAGTAGAGCTGACATGATTTCGGATAGTGTTTTAGTATAGCATAATATCAACAATCAATCTGTATTTTGACTTGCTTATATGCTGTATATTTTGCCATGCTTTCAATGTTCATTTTTCAAGAATAAAAATGTTTCTTTGCATTGATCTTTCCGTTTTTACACATGTTTCACGGTGTTTTTTCCACGTTGAATTCGGTTTGATTTTAAACTCGAGAGCTGCAAGAAGGATACACAGAATTCATACCCGGTAGGTTTGTGTTTGTTGTGTTTGTATTTTGTTCTGTTTTTTTACCTTAAATTGTTTAATAAATTAATAATCGTGAATGAAAATATTCTAATTTTTGCTGGGAAACATTTAACGTTTAAAATCTAATAAATTGATTCATGTATTATGCGGCCAGTTAACTCAGTTGGTTAGAGTGTCGTGTTAATAATGCGGAGACGTGGGTTCGACCCCCACACTGGCCAATATTACTATTCTTCATAAATGTTACATAGCGAAAATCAGGATTTTTTCTTAATTTAAATCTAAAATGAAATTTGTTTTCACTCTTGTTACTTGTACCAACAATTATGTAAATTTAAGAAAATCAAAAGATGCATTGTAGTAATTACAGTATCATCATAAAGACATTGGATTTTTTCCCCTAAAAAATAATGAAGTAACCGATTTTTTTTCTGTTTAATTTTAATTATCGCATGAAAGTTTTACAGATGAACATTTATCAATTTTAGATTAGCCATGGCAGAAGCACAACCATGCTTCGAGGAACCTCAAAATGATAAAAATTTGACGATACAAAAACTAATGCAGTTGAGAGCGAATTGTAAAAGCGATATGGAATGTTCAAATATTCTCATAGAAAAATATAACTTCAACGCAAATAATAGGGATAGCCTAAGGAGAAAAATTTCAAAATGCTGTGAAAAGGTTAAATTACTAAAGAAGAACAAAAGTAAAAAACTGAGTCTTGGTGACTACCTATCATCTGAATTTGTGTTGACTGATAAATCAGAATCCATTGCAGGGTCATTTGAAAATGAACGACAACAAGAATTAGCTAAAAAAATCTTAAACCAAACAAAAAGTGTTGTTGAAGAAAATAGGCAAATGAAAAGAAGCTATGCAGAGCTTGAGCTTGAACATGAAAATCTTGAACATAAAGTAGATGATCTTACAATCAAATTAAATCTGGCAATTTCAGCTTTAACAAAAGCAAGTGAAGACTATCAAATGAGAGTTAATGACAATGAAGAATCAAATAAAACAATTAAAGAAAGTGAGTTGAAGTTTCAAAATCAATCAGAGACTGTAAAAAAACTAAGTGAAAAATTATTAGAAACCCAGAAAAAATTATCAAAGAGCAATTTACGAAATGTTAACAAAAAACTGAAAAGAAGGGATGAAACGGTAGATTTATTGAAAAGTAAAGTTTCTGAAATTCAATCAGAGAACAAAAAATTGAGATCTGATTTAAGTGAAAAAGAGGAGGCATTGCGTTTAGAAAATGAGACAAAATCTGAAATGAAGACTCAGAAACATCAACTGCAAAAGAGTATATCCAAATTAAGAAAACAAGTGGATCATTTGAAAGCTAGTGTAAAAGACATGAAGCAAGAACACGAAGAAAAGACTTGTAAATTTGAAAATGAAATTGATCGAAAATCTAAAGAAATAGAACAACTAAAAAATGTCTTTGATATTTTAGAGTCCGAATCAGTTCAAACTTTTTGTGAGGGCAAATATACTAATGAAGTTAGGGAATGTTGTATGTCTTTACTTACGGAATGTAATGTAAGCATGAACAAGCTGTCAGATATAATTAAAACTGTTTTGTTTACCTTTACAGGGAAAGTCCCTGAAAGACTTCCAAGTAAAGCGCTGTTAAGTTGGATGATGGCTGAAGCTAAAATGGTTGCATCGCGACAGGTAGCACAGGCCATGTTGGAGGAGTTCGATCCTTTATCAAAATCGGGCAATGTTTTACATCAAGATGCAACCACCAAGTTTCATGACCATTATGAAGGTGCCCAAGTGACATTAAAAAATGGTAAGTCATTGACCATCGGCCTTAGACAAGTAGCTGGTGGGGATGGCTTGTCATATAGTAATGTTTTTCAAGAAATGGTTTCTGACTTGTCTGAGTCCCTTGGTAAAGGTACGGAAGAAAATAGGGCTAAATTGATTTGTTCTATAAAAAGTTTTATGAGCGATCAATGCGCCACAAATAATGTGTTCAACGAAAATATTGAAACTTTGAGGAACACCCTTATTCCGGCATTTGTGCAAAATTACGACAAATTATCTGAAGATGAAAAGAAATCAATATCTGAAATGGGCCATTTTTCATGCAGGTTGCATTTGTTGGCAAATTTTGGCACGGAAGCAGACAAAGCACTGTCTAGTTTTGAACACATTGTTTGTGATGGCAAAAATCCTCATTCATTCAATAGTAATGAAAGCGGGTCTATTCGTTTAGCACGCACCGCGGCTAAAGCCTTTACCAAGAGAGGGTCAGACAAGGCAGGTGTCCATAGTTATTTTGAAACCTACATGAAGGGAAAAGATGAACGTAATCAATTAGTGACGTTTCATGGTCATAGGATTAATGTTGTATTTCATGATTGTGCTGCCGTCTACCACCATAGCAAAGATATTGAATCATTTTTAAATGATTGGCCAGACAAAAATGGTCTTTTAATATCAGTTCATTTTGATGTTAAGGAGCCTGCATACCTTGCTGGGTGCAGAGCTATGGGCATTCTTGACAAATTAGTAACAGGCCCTTTTTGGCGCATTCTCGAACAAACTGGGTCAATACTATCACTCAATGATGACCTATTACAACTAAAACTAACTTTGACAAATTGGGCCCAGGATGGTAAAATACCATTGTCAGGTGAATCTATGTTCGATGAAAATAATGTTCCTATTATAAAGGATGAAGTATATCATTCGCTTTTTAAGGAAACAAATGATCCATCTCTTGATGCCCTGACTGTTCTAGCCTTAGAACTGTTGTGTGCTCAATTGCTCATTTTGCTTGAAAGGCAGGCCAAGACCCAACTACCTGAAGGAAAGTATCATAATCCAAATGAGTATCTAATTGAAATGGCTTCCAATGTCCCCAAAACAAATGCAATCTCTGAAAGAGATATGGCTGTCCTGGACAACTTACTTAGAGCCAAACCAGCATCATCAACTTTAACATTGGAAGCAATAGTTATGTGCACAAAAAACAAACCTTTTTCATGGCTTAGATCACTGGATGAACCAACCCGAAATGAAATTCTAAATGATGCAAGAGAAATGGCGGTATCAGTTAAGAAAACATTTCGCGAAAGAAAGGAAAAGCTCGAACTGGACATGAAATCAAAATTAAGGGCAAAACAATTGAAAGTTGAAGCTAAAGAAAATAAGGAAAAACATTCAAAAATCGAATTGAGTAGAGAGATTTCAAAATATGGAGGACCTTGGGGGTTAGAAGAGTTGGAAAATGCTCAAAACACATTGGAAAAAACTGAATTCAGAAAAGCACTTTTAATCCAAATAAAATTCCACAAGTCAGTTCTAAGGTCAAAAGGTCGAAAAGAATTATTTCAGGAGACATGTCAGAAACGTAAATATTCAGATGCAGAAATTGTAAATAATTTGAAAGAAATTTTAGAACAAAACGATATAAACGACATTGATACCGAAGAAATAAAGCCCGGTCTGTTTTACAGAGACCTAGATGAATCAAGATCGCAAATTAATGTAAAGAAGAACGAACTTACTGAAACACTGTTTAAAGCTAGAGAAAAAAGGAAACTTGATCAACAGAAAAAAACACTGCCAGAGTATATAGAAAATCCAAATAAACTAGTTGGGAGAAATATTCAACACAAATGTGTTGAAAATGGATCTGAAATGTGGTTCAATGCAAAAGTATTATCTGTGAAACAGGTGAACAAAGACACAATTAAAACAGAGTACAATGTCCAATATGAAGAGGACAAGGACAGTATCTGGTTCTTCCCTCTGTTGATAGATCTGAAAAAAGGGGACCTGATGATTATGTAGAACTATTGTGAAATGGCGAGGAGTACATGTTTCTATAGAATTTTACATCATTTCAAATGATGTAGAATTCTATAGAAACATGTACTCCCTGCATTACATATTGCATTCATTTTATTGATCCTTTGCCTTTTGTATGTACATGTCAAAATGATCCATGAAGCAATATATTATTACACTACATAGCCTGGCCTTTCAGAAAAAGTAATCATTTATATAGTTTTGTTCAAATTCTAATTTTATGTATTATCTAGCGGCCATTTTGGCGGCCATTTTGTTGATTTTTATGTTTCCTCATGTCAAAATGATCAAAGAAGTCACATCTTATTACTCTCCATAAGATGACCTTTACAAACATGTATACATTTATATAGGTATAAACTTCTTTGATCAAATTCAAATTTTATATACGAATAATGTGGCGGCGGCCATCTTGGCGGCCATTTTGTCCGCCATTTTGTTTCCAGATGTCAAAAAGAGCTATTTAAGTATTTTTTCATAATCCTCCTAGCATGACCTTTCCAAAAATGTATACAGGTTTAGTTTAAAGTGCCTGGTTCTCATCCTAATTGTTGTGTCAGTATTATTTTGCGGCCATCTTGGCAGCCATTTTGGCGGCCATTTTGTTGTCACGTGCTAAAATTAACTTAAAAGTAATTTATTAAAATGCGAAATGTCACAACCTTTCCAAAAATGTATACATTTACATAGTTTTAAAACACTACCAGATGCCTATTTTGAGAAATGAATTAAATTTATGACATTTTATTAAAAAATGGTGCCATGTACTATATATGCTTATATAATAGAATTTGTCACACATTTTGTATAAACCCGCAGACTTTAAAGTTGCATATCTTTTAAACTGGTTATCCGATTTCAATGAAATAAAAAGTATTTTGATCTGTTATCCATGTTGTTTCATTATCTAAAACAAAATATGTATTCCATTCGCTTTAAAAAAAGTGACTGAACACCCTATCAATGTAGTAAAAATTGATTTTGAGTAAAATATTGAAAACAAATCGTTTGTCAAACTCTATAGGTGCATTTGTGTGCATGCATTTATTATTCGTCTCGAACTTATCACCAAATGAATAGTAAGCAAACGGTACGAGTTGACCAAAATGGGTACGAGTTGACATCGGAACGAGTTGACTTTGGTACTAGTTCACTTTTAACCATAATTAATCAAAGTTTCACTTATTTTTTACCAAAAAATTCTGCCACAATTTCAGTGGACCCCTTTAATGTGATTGCGTTCTTCGATGCAGTTGCTGCCATTCTGTGACAAGTTTAACAGATGTTTAAATGTATACACCAACACTTTTAAGAAGACAAACTTCCCGCGAACGACAAATCATAACGTCGTAATAATAGGTATGTAACAAATATAACACCGTACTGCACAATCTCTTTCACGACGGTTACATTACATTCATGTATGTGAGAGCAAGGAACGACAACTCTGAGTGGAGATTGCGTACTGTATTCTGAAGTGCATTTTGCGTCAGACTTTTTAGGTTTCCCTAATATTTCGAAGCATTTTCCAACTGACGAAATTGTAGATACGATGTAATTTTTACTTAATGGAAGGTTTTAACTTGTTTTTAACGTTTTTTCGTTATTTTATGTGAAAGGTTAGTCAGTCTGTTTTGTAGATCTAGTTGGTATTTATTAATTAATAATTGTAAAAATTGTTTATAAATCTTTTATCACAACAACCATAATTTCATAAATAGGATTCTTGAATTTTGGAGATAATTTATAGATGTTTACTTATAAAGAATATAATATAATAGATGTTTATATATTGAGAAAATTATAGAATCTTAATTTAAATATTTACCAAATCAAAAGAGAACGTAATTAAGTTTACATTAATTAACATGTACCACGGTTATCACGATGCAAATCAAAACATGACTGCCTATAGGTATATACTTAAAGATGTCAAACAAGATAAGTTATGAAACACAGTCCGAAGATACTTATCTTGAAAAGCCATCAAAAATATTCGTTGACATGGTCAAATAAGATAATTTCTGTCTAGCACCTGCCGACCGCTTCATTGAATCGGAACACAAGAGAGTCCGTCAACCGTCATATTTATAATGGAATTGGGTGTGAACCATCGTTGCATTATCAACAGACTTCGTTAATTACTGTCAACATGTCACTTTTTCAACTAACACTGCTCGCGGCATATTAATATCGCTTATCACCAAATAAGATGTAGCGGATATTGTTTTATCTGTTGAACCATCAGTTGATCCTAAAGTATAGGCCCTCAGTACACACAAATCTCCTTTGCGATATTGGAGTATTTAGGAAAATAGTTGAAAATTGTGACTCTATTTTAAAATCAAACTCAAAGTGACGATTTAATTGTTCAATTATTTCAAAGTTTTAGTAAAATATGTAAGTTTGCATAATATTATATTTTAGCTTGATTGTTTCTACTTTTACGACCGACCGTAATTTTTCCGTTTAATCGTTTTATATAACACAACGTGTTAACGCTGTTTGAAATGTAGTTAAATAAAGAAACATTTTAGTATCATTTAATATTTGGATAGGCTAATGTTCCTTTTCACCATCAGGCATAACTGAAACGGGATCAACAGAGTCACCCGTTCCATCTAGGGGAAGCTATTTTCTCTGTGGGAGAGATATATTCAGAGAGGGATCTCCGCCTCACGTCTTTTCAGAGAGTGTACCAACGTGTACGGGCCAGCTGCTTCTGTCGGTTAATTAAATTTGTTTGGCCATGTCCATTTTTATCAATGTTTGCCTTGTATGTTTTTTTTAAAAACTTTTTTCAAAATAGAAAAATATAACTGATTAAAAGTTTGGTCATGACTATTTTAATCAATGTTTGCCATGTATTTTTTTTTACGTTTTTCAAAAAAGAAAATAAAACTGATTAAAATTCGATGTGTTTTCCTTATTTTTATGTTCCTAATTATTATATCAATAATATATATATTATTGCATATCTTGCTATATTAAGAAACAAAATTGGCTGTTTTTTCGCGAATAACTCGTGAAAATCTCGGTATTGAGCAAGTGTGCTAATAACCGGTTATTGGCACACTGTTCCAAAATCGGTTATTTGCAAACTTCCGGTTATCTCGCACCTGTTGTCAAGTAACGGCGGATCGTCGGCACGCGTTGGCGTTACGTATTTGGCGACCGGAGCGTTAAAACAAAATGGCGTCTGAACGGGTTTTGGAATCGATTTTTTTCAAAACCAGCTTTCCGTACTTAATTGAGCATGCAACTGATAGCGCAATTTATGACGTACATTTTGTATGACGTTATTTCTCTGACTATCTGGATTTTAAGGACATGTTGGACGTGTTGTTTTTTAACAGTAAAATATTTGTTTAAAGCATCGAACAAATGCAAAACGTATTTCGCATTGCGTGTTTATCGTGCATAATTGTAAACTTCGATAGGAATACAATAAAATAGTGTGGTTTAAAATAAATTTCGATAAAGGGATGGAATAATAAAAAATGTTAGTGCAAGCGTTTCAATTTCATTGTTATAAATATAGATTTCAAGTTGTCATTGAGGTAAGCGTGTCGTTTATATCAGGGACCTATACGAAACAATACAATGTACTATACAATGTATAGGTCCCTGTTTAAATTAAATTATGTTTTTATTACGATATTAATTATTAATTTCGATATACACGATATTAATTATTTATACACGACATATGTATACACATGATGAACGTATGCAATAAACAGGTCATTATATGGAGCAAGTATTCCTTTAGTGGTTATTGATAACCACTAAAGGCACACTTCCTCCATATAACAACCTATACTTAATTAATTAGGTTAAAAAATGAAGTTAGTGTCGTCGAAGCGTTAATGTCGATGACAATACGATACACGTTGAAAAAAATATATATTAACAATTCATTTAATTCATTATTTATTAAAAAAAATTACTTTTTAACGATTACTATGGGGTTTGCAAAGGTTTATATTTAGATTTAACTATTATTCACATCCAATTCCCATTAATTCATTGTAAACTTGGCAACAATGTGTGTCTATATTTCGTATGGAAATGCAGTCAGTGGTCCAAAATGCCCTACACTGATTAGTGTTACATCCTCTCCTACAAAGACGTGGCGATGTTGCCCATGTTCCGGGATTATGTTCAAATCAGCCAATGGCACTAATGGATTCATTCGGGGCCCGGGCTGTTGGCCATATGTAAAAGGTAATTTAAGGTGAAAAGCTAGGTTTAACAGCTACGAATTCAAATGATCAAAATATTACACCCCACCACAACCAAATTCCTGGAGCCGAAATACTGTTTAGTTTTATATCATCTAAATTGTTTCTCACAAGTTTCATTGTTTCTCATAAGTTTCATTCTCGGGGGGGGGGGGGGGGGGGGCAACTTCCTATATACGGGTATATAGGGGTGTGCCGATTTTATGGCGTGTGTTTTTCGACTAAACTTACAAATATGGGTATGGTTTTTAACATCTTAGTATAGATATGGGTATTGAAATCAGAAATTTGCTTGTTTATGAATGCATATAGATTTGAAAGTATCAGTATCATTCGTGGATAAAATGGGTATCAAAAAGTAAATTTCAGTAGCGGGAAAGATATAATAGCAAGTTCAATACGTATACTGTATTGATATGAATAAGATTAAAATTCTAGTATGAAATGTGTCCACTTTATCAAATTCTAGTATTTAAATGGGTCCAGTTTATCAAACTTCTTGTATTGAAATGGGTCCACTTTCTCAATGGTATCGTATACAAATGGGTATGCTTTTTTAAAAATCTTTTCAAAATGGGTCTACTTTATCAGAGTTCCGGTATAAAAATGGGTCACATTTCGGAAGTTTCAGCGGGACCCTACCCTAAAATTTGGGAAGATATCCCCCCCCCCCCGGAAAAACTTACTGTATGCTATAGTCTGCAATACAATGGACATCCCATATTACACTACGGGTGTGTTTTTTTCTAGAACTTGTTACAATTAGAAAGTTTGTTTGGATTTTGAACTTTGCTACCTTGACTGACCGAAGTTCGGGAACAAGGTACAATATCTAGTCTGGATTAACTGCCACTGTCACGATTTGTGCTAAAATATTAGTGTAGTACGACGGGAACCAGAATAGTACAATATCTAGAACAGTCAGGTAGAGTGTTGTAACTTGTAGTGTACCATTATAATTTGTCTCAACTGCAAATGAACGTGCGGTGAGCGAAAACGAAATGTTTTGCCACGAAAGAGAAGAGTTTCTGGTAAGTTTAATGT
Source organism: Dreissena polymorpha (assembly GCF_020536995.1). Taxonomy (NCBI): domain Eukaryota; kingdom Metazoa; phylum Mollusca; class Bivalvia; order Myida; family Dreissenidae; genus Dreissena; species Dreissena polymorpha. The sequence continues at coordinate 7,292,900 of NC_068356.1, forward strand.
TTATTTATGCTCAATTAGCTTGTTGTCTGTATTAGATTATGCATTGTGAAAACTGTGCAAAAACCCATGTTAGATGTTACCAAGCGTTCGACTTAGTCGATGCTTTTCGCACCGCGTTTATTTCGTACCGAATCTAAATATTAGTGCGTAACTTAGAATTACATACATCGGCATTAAGTGACATTTAGTAGCCAGAGACAGAGCATCACTGCTATGATATATCAACTAAGCTGAGACACCTTAGCATCCCGCCGCCAACATACCAAAGCAGTCATGATGTACAGTCATCAATAACCTGGTAGTTATCCGAGCACAGCACATACTGATCCCTACTGGAGTACACACCAGGGGCCACGCCAACAGATACTTAAAACCATTTACCAGCGTAGTCCTACAAGTTCTCCTTCTTTCCCTCCGGAATCCGACTTTGAAACAGCCTACCTGAAGAAGTTATGTCAGCGCCGTCCCTGGAGGTCTTCCAGACAAGGATGGGTGTGCTGCATGAGTAACTCTGGAGCAAGTTGTTTTTAACCTGATTTTAACTGCACCGATGTTCCCTTCACTTATGTAAATATTCATAATTGTGTGACGATGCTCCAGAGGGGCCCAGCACTTAATCCGGAAGAAGAAGAAGACATATAGTACAGTCGATTGGCGTATAGCGGATTTTAGTGAGTAACTGATAGGTTAAACTTTTTTTTGCAAAATACTTTTATTTATGTTAAGATTGATAGTTTTCTATGAATTGAATACAAAAAGCCTATCATTGTTAAGTCGATTCATGTTTTTGTTGACGTGTGTCAATGTTTACAACTGTGTCTTTTTTCGAAAGCAAAACAAGGCCACGTTATGTACGCGCCGTTTTTGTGACGACAGGAAAAGTGTAGACGAATGGTTTCTTGAATTTTGCAGATTTTGTTTGGTAAACATAATGTTCATTGATGTAATATTTTAGTATTATGGGTCCTTTACAAAAGTAAGAATGCTCAGAAACCAAATTGATGCGTACCATATAAAATAAGCATGAAAGCTGCAACTCCGGATTTAGTGAATAACGGACATGTGGTGACCCATATTCAGGAATGTGGGGATTGTCTCAAAATAAATATAAACTCAATTGAAGTTGTCCAATACACATGTGGTTAGCGTGTGGCTATGATATCAATTAGTGAAAACATCATTTTTAATGAAAAATAATCAAATTATAGCGAAAAATCGATTTCTCTGAAAACATATTTTTCACTATCAAATCTATATATATAACAAGGTATTCAACTCAAAATGACCCGCATATAAGGTGCATTGCTTTGAACAGCCATTACTCCATCAATGGTGCGACGATTTCCATGAACTTGGTCTTATTAAACGCAGAAATGAATTTCCTTTCTGGAAATGTACATATATTGCAATTATGTTTTACAAATGCTGTGTCAAATTTCAAGAAATAACAACATACACATGTAATCCGATACAGACCTAAGCGATCCGGTAATGGCTGAATCAGTGTACCATGAAATTCGCGCTGTAAACAAATAATATAATAATATTTTTTCGGAAATTAAAAACCGCTTGCATGTTTCAATAGGAAAGACATGTGTCTATCTAGGTTTAATGGTTTAATTACTGAATGCATGGTGTTTACGTTGAAATGAGACTCGAAGTCCTAAGCTATCCGTTATACACCAATTGACTGTATTAGAATGGGACATTATAAAATATCAATCAATTTTGATACTGTCAGGGGTCATTCCAGTGTATCATGCCAAGGAAAGGAGCTTTGTGTTTTCCGATAATGAGTTCACATTTGCACATGCTCAAATTTTTGCCGTCAAAACTGCGGCCAATTTGCTATTGTTTGCATTTGATGAACCGCATAGTGATAAGGTTACCATAATAATCTGTACTTGACATATATTCGCGACCCTTTTTAAGAACAACAAAATACTCAGAAATTGAAATTCTTACAGAATAAATTAAATTCAATGAACAAACACAAATAAGGACTAAAATAAACAACAATAGATTGATTTCATGTAATCAACATCTAGAAACTGATTTGAACCTGTAAAAACCTACCTTATTACAGATTAACTAAATCCTCTTGATAAATGTAATTGTTTTTATTTAATTGTTCACATCAATTTTGACACTCTCCGTTTTAGCATTTTTAACAAGGTGATTAATTGCCTCTTTGTTCATCACAAACCGATTATCTTGTTATGATCTGATACTGTCCAGACAATTACTAAGAAAACAGGGTGTCATAAACCCGGGGACCTATACCCTGAATAAACCACTTGTGTCTGGTCATTAAACACAATTTATGATACCTTTCTGTCATCTCTTGGCATATATAGTAGTCGATTAAGCCAAATACTTAACAGTTGCTTTAGTTTTTTTTTAAACATATTCAAAAATATATACATTTGTCATAAATGGATTAATAGGAACTATAAAGTGTATATATATTAGCCAGTTAAGAATAACAATAAAGTGTTTTATAACTATAAAATTAAACTAGAAATGGCGCGGCAGAGGCCGACGCGTATCCCCACGCCGAATGTTTGACCTAGGTGTGCCCCAGGGTTGGTAATGGGGCCATGCATAGCTGAGATTGACCGTATTGTCATAAGAGAAGTTCATCATCAATTAGAAGTGAATTGGTGTAGAAATGAAGAAGTTATAGTAAAAGGCAATTTTGGGTGGGTGTGACATATGTGGGCAGGGCGCCCCAGGGTTGGTAATTGTGCCATGCATAGTTGAGATTGACCGTATTGTCATAAGAGAGGTTCAGTATCAATTTGAAGTGAATCGGTGTAGAAATGAAGAAATTATAGTAAAAGGCAATTTTGGGTGGGTGTGGTCTATGTGGGCGGGGCGCCCCAGGGTTGGTAATGGGGCCATGCATAGTTGAGATTGACTGTATTGTCATAAGAGAAGTTCAATATCAATTTGAAGTGAATCGGTGTAGAAATGAAGAAATTATAGTAAAGGCAATTTTGGGTGGGTGTGGTCTATGTGGGCGGGGCCCCAGGGTTGGTTATGGGGCCATGCATAGTTGAGATTGACCCTAATGTCATAAGAGTAGTTCAGTATCAATTTGAAGTGAATCCGTGTAGAAATGAAAAAATTATAGTAAATGGAATTTTTTGGTGGGTGTGGCCTATGTGGGCGGGCGCCCCAGGGTTGGGATTGGGGCCATGCATAGTTGAGATTGACCCTAATGTCATAACAAAAGTTCAGTATCAATTTGAAGTGAATCCGTGTAGAAATGAAAAAATTATAGTAAATGGAAATTTTTGGTGGGTGTGGCCTATGTGGGCGGTGCGCCCCAGGGTTGGGAATGGGGCCATGCATGGTTGAGATTGACCGTATTGTCATAGGTGAGGTCCAGTATCAATTTGAAGTGAATCGGTGTAGAAATAAAGAAGTAAATGTAAAATAACCTAAAAAAATGAGTGATAATTTCTGACGCGGCCCCACCCCAACCCCTATAACTTTTGACCCAGGGGTCAGATCAAAATTCCGAATAGTGCAGGGTCGCACATATGCTCATAGCTACCATGTGTGTAAATTTCAAGGTTCTAGTGCTTTTAGTGTAGGAGGAGATAGTGGCCAGGACGGACGGACAGACGGACGGACAGACGGACGGACAGACGGACAGACGGACGGACGGACGGCGGAGATCACCACAATATCCCCACCTTTTTTTCAAAAAGCGTGGGGATAATTATTGTACAAATTTACTGCTACACAATTAACGTATTTAACGGGTACCTGCAAATGTAAACTCTGCTATAACGTGTAAAGATCGTGCGTTACTGAAGTTTTCCAAACATCATCATGAAAACGAGCAATCACGTTTGATCATAGTAGGGATATAAAATACTTGCGTACAATAAATTAAATGTATAGATTTATGGTATCATAAAATGCTAGATTTGTATCGCTCATTATCACTAGTAAAGAGTTTTCAATATACATATACATGCAAAGACCGTTCAATTTTCAAAATATGCAGGTGTTTTTTAACCAGGTTTTCTGAAGGAAAAAACTGGTTATTAGATTGGCGAATGCGGGCGGGCAGGCTGGCGGGCGGGCGGAACAAGCTTGTCCGGGCCATAACTATGTCGTTCATTGTCAGATTTTAAAATCATTTGGCACATTTGTTCACCATCATTGGACGGTGTGTCGCGCGAAATAATTATGTCGATATCTCCAAGGTCAAGGTCACACTTTGAGTTCAAAGGTCAAAAATGGCCATAAATGACCTTGTCCTGGCCATAACTATGTCATTCATTGTGAGATTTTAAAATCATTTGGCACATTTGTTCACCATCATGGGACAGTGTGTAGCACGAAAGAATCACGTCAATATCTCCAATGTCAAGGTCGCCACGACTAAAAATAGATTTTTTTTAAAAACAAACTTACAAAGGGGGTTAATTTTGTTTGTTCATTTCAAAAGTTCAGTTTGAGTTTTCTCCCGTTATCAGATTTTTTTTTCACAATGAAAACCTGGTTTTGTGACAATTTTGTCCCTTGTTTTCCATTTGAATGCAAAAATTTATTAATATTTTCATTCAATGTAAACGAAAAGAAAATTCAATCAATGTTAAAGAAAATTAATACAACATATTAAAGATTGTAATGTATTGCGCTTTTTTAGGGCTTTGTTTTTATAACTGATTGAATGTAACTCTTACAATAAATTTCGATCGCTGATAAAAATTAACACTATCACATCCACACCACTTATAATTATAATGGAATTGTTATATGTTTTATTATTTTTGAATTATAAGTCTAACTTTAAGAAAGAATACGGGTATTTATAGTTTTGTTTTGTGAAATTGTCAGTATTTAGTCTTCCGACGACCTTTACTAACTCAAATACAATGTAAATAGCCGCAATCGAGAGGTGTGACTGCCAATCTATTTTTAGTAACGGAAAACCCCTCTTGTGACGTCACGCCAAAACCTCCTATAGCCTATTGAGTCATAAGAATAGTGGATGGTCATCCAATGTGTTTTATATATGTTGTATAAGCAGTGTTTTTAACCAGGTTTTCCGAAGGAAAAAACTGGTTATTAGATTGGCGAATGCGGGCGGGCTGGCTGGCTGGCTGGCTGGCTGCCGGGCTGGCGGAACAAGCTTTGAGTTCAAAGGTCAAAAATGGCCATAAATGAGCTTGTCCGAGCCATAACTATGTCGTTCATTGTCAGATTTTAAAATCATTTGGCACATTTGTTCACCATCATTAGACGGTGTGTCGCGCGAAATAATTACGTCGATATCTCCAAGGTCAAGGTCACACTTTGAGTTCAAAGGTCAAAAATGGCCATAAATGAGCTTGTCCTGGCCATAACTATGTCATTCATTGTGAGATTTTAAAATCATTTGGCACATTTGTTCACCATCATGGGACGGTGTGTCGCACGAAAGAATCACGTCAATATCTCCAATGTCAAGGTCGCCACGACTAAAATTAGATTTTTTTTAAAAACAAACTTACAAAGGGGGTTAATTTTGTTTGTTCATTTCAAAAGTTCAGTTTGAGTTTTCTCCCTTATCAGATTTTTTTTTCACAATGAAAACCTGGTTTTGTGACAATTTTGTCCCTTGTTTTTGGATGAAATATTTGGCATTATTCGGCCCCATTCCCCCATTTTTAGAGTATATATTTTTCCCCCAAATATTTTTAAAATTCCCCTCTCGGAAGTGTTATTCAAGTTTAATCAATACCTCATTTAAATACGTCTTTCGTTATGAATTTACTACAATTTTCCTAAACTGCATCCGCGTGTTGACTTTATTTTAGCCTTTACCGCAAACTGTACGTAGTTCACTATCACGACTTTCACTTTACGACATCTGCCGCAAACCATACGTATTCCAACATGTCGCACAACAACAAAAGCTATCGTAAAAAAATTGACAAATCTGTTTTAACTTAAAAATAAATTGATATTCTTTTCAAACAAGTACAACTTAAAAGTCAGTCTTCTTCAAATGCCGGCAGTGAAACCCCAGAAACGTCCGGTCAAGAGAGTGTTGAAAGACTGTTTAGTTTGCTCAACCTGCTTTGCACGCCACAGAGAAACAGGCTTGGGGAAGCTACGCTGAAGTCCCTGATCAGACTTTGTCTGCACACAGAGAGACTTGGTGAAGAGGAGGTCACCAGAATTATTGATAAATTCGCTGAAAAGCCCAGAAATGTTGAACTTTGAACATGAACATAACATGTTAATGAATAAAAGAGTTTGAATTATGTTTTTCTCCCTCTGTATGGTGAATTATAGTGTTAAAACTTTATTTTGTACTGTTACTAGCTAAGCATAGAAATTTCCCCCTTTTCCCCATTTACGCGCGAATTTTCCCCCTCTCAGGGGACCCGACCCCTTCCCCCAAAACTGAAAAAAAAACACTGATAAGGTATAAGGAAAATGTACTTTGCTTGATAACTAAAAGAACAATTGATTGCCTATTACTGACAGTGAATGATGATCCACTTTATTATATATATTTACAGGGCTTTTTTCCTGCTTTTTTGAAGCAGCCCTGGCCCCCTAACTTTGTGAAAAATGAGTCCCAAACTTGTCAAAATTGTGAAAAAAAGTTGTTGCGAACTTCTGAAAATTGTGAAAAACGAGTCGCGAACTTGTACAAATTGTGAAATTGAGTTTTTAAAAATGAGTATAGTTAAAGCATGTTTAATACTTGCATCATATTGAAATGTCTGTAAATAATGCATTAAAATAATATTTTCATTGTCTTGACACTTTAAAAAAATAACCACTTACAGTTAGATCAACACTATTTTGACTGGTTAACTCTATCTTAAACCATAGAAAAGCCTAACCCCTGTCAATATTTTGTCTCGCTTAATAAACTTATGTAAGAAATTAAAACCAGTTATTTTATTTTTCAGATTTTACAAAGCATAAATACATACACTGTTTGAACATTACCGCACAGTATGAAAATGCATTAAAATTAATGTTCATATTAATGGATCACAGTTATACCTTAGTTTAACCAACATTTACAATTGTAAACGGATAAGATATAGAATAACAAGTCTTGCTCTCGGTTTATATCAATACATGAATCATGTGCTTTCAGCAAAATTACAAATGACTTTCCTTATAATTTAATCCATGTCCGTTTTAGTAGTGCATTGTTAAAACGCTGTAGAAATCGTTTTTATACCCCCACAAACACAATTTATATAGGAGTGAACTTGTCGGTCTGTCTGTCGGTCTGTCTGTCGGTCCGTATTAAGTGTCCGCTCTCTAATTGAAGTTGTTTTCATCCGATCTTCACCAAACTTGGTCAGATGTATCATCTTGATGATGGCTAGGTCAAGTTTGAATATGGGTCATGCCGGGTCAAAAACTAGGTCACAGGGTCACTTACTGCATTTTAAACATTGAGCATGGTGTCCCCTCTCTTATTAGCTCATCTATTTTTTGAAAAAAAATTATGAGCTATTGTCATCACCTTAGCTATTGCTTTCATACTTGCAACACTTACTAACTATCATAAGGGGACTGTGCAGGCAAAGTTATGTAACTCTGACTGGCATTTTGACAGAATTATGTGCCCTTTTTATACTAAGAAAATTGAAAATTGTGTTAAGTTTTGTGTTTAGGTCCACTTTTTTCCTATATTATAAAAGCCATTGCTTTCATACTTGAAACACTTACTAACTATCGGAAGGGGACTGTACATGCAAAGGCATGTAACTCTGACTGGCATTTTGTTGGAATTATGTGCCCTTTTTATTCTTAGAAAATTGAAAATTTGGTTAAGTTTTGTGTTTAGGTCCACTTTTTTCCTAAAGTATCCAAGCCATTGCTTTCATACTTGCAACACTTACTAACTATCGTAAGGGGACTGTGCAGGCAAAGTTATGTAACTCTGACTGGCATTTTGACAGAATTATGTGCCCTTTTTAACCAGGTTTTCCGAAGGAAAAAACTGGTTATTAGATTGGCGAATGCGGGCGGGCTGGCTGGCTGGCGGGCTGGCTGGCTGGCGGGCTGGCTGGCTGGCTGGCGGGCTGGCGGGCTGGCGGAATAAGCTTGTCCGGGCCATAACTATGTCGTTCATTGTCAGATTTTAAAATCATTTGGCACATTTGTTCACCATCATTGGACGGTGTGTCGAGCGAAATAATTACGTCGATATCTCCAAGGTCAAGGTCACACTTTGAGTTCAAAGGTCAAAAATGGCCATAAATGAGCTTGTCCGAGCCATAACTATGTCGTTCATCGTCAGATTTTAAAATCATTTGGCACATTTGTTCACCATCATTGGACGGTGTGTCGCGCGAAATAATTACGTCGATATCTCCAAGGTCAAGGTCACACTTTGAGTTCAAAGGTCAAAAATGGCCATAAATGAGCTTGTCCTGGCCATAACTATGTCATTCATTGTGAGATTTTAAAATCATTTCGCACATTTATTCACCATCATGGGACGGTGTGTCCCACAAAAGAATCACGTCAATATCTCCAATGTCAAGGTCGCCACGACTAAAAATAGATTTAAAAAAAAAAAATAATTACAAAGGGGGTTAATTTTTTTTGGTCATTTCAAAAGTTCAGTTTGAGTTTTCTCCCTTTATCAGATTTTTTTTTCACAATGAAAACCTGGTTTTGTGACAATTTTGTCCCTTGTTATACTTAGAAAATTGAAAATTTGGTTAAGTTTTGTGTTTAGGTCCACTTTTTCCTGAAGTATTTAAGCCATTGCTTTCATACTTGCAACACTTACTAACTATCGTAAGGGGACTGTGCAGGCAAAGTTATGTAACTCTGACTGGTATTTTGACGGAATTATGGGCCCTTTATACTTAAAAATTTGGTAAAGTTTTGTGTTTTGGTCCACTTTACCCCTAAAGTATCATAGATATTGCTTTCATACTTGGAACACTCGCAATCTATCATAAGGGGACAGTTAAGGACAAGTTGCATAACTCTGGATGTCATTTTTACAGAATTATGGCTCTTTTTTGACTTAGTAACTTCGAATATATGGTTACATTTTGTGTTAAGATTCACTTTACTTCTAAAGTATCAAGGCTATTGCTTTTAAACTTTAAACACTTTCATGCTATCATGAGGGTACTGTACCTGGCAAGTTGAATTTTACCTTGACCTTTGAATGACCTTGACTCTCAAGGTCAAATTATTAAATTTTGCTAAAATTGCCATAATTTCTTTATTCATGATGTAGTGGGTGTGGGAGTGCGGGCACATCATTCAATCAAAGCCGTGGAGGTTTAATTGTATTCATTGACACTGACCAATATAGCCATGACGGAAAAGACCTACACAAAACAATGACAATATTTTACAAACAGAACAAAACAAACGATACTATGAAATATGAATTAAATGAACTTCACATTAATTAAACTAATTCACACACATTTCATAATGCAATAATACACAATGTTCAATAAATGAAACTGTTTAACTCACCAGGTTGGAATAAAACAACGACTATGGACTTTCGTCCACTAGAGGGTCTTGGCAAATGCAAGTGTGGTCAGTAATTTCATAACGAAATCAACAGGTACGTTTGAATGACCAATGAAAATCTTGCATCGGATCAATTCTAAATAACGATTGGACATGACCACAATTGCACGAGCTTTCATGCGTGAACGAACACTGGCGAGAGGACGAAATTCCCACAAAGAAGTAAATGTATGTTATGTAAAAAGGGAGATAAGAAATTGACCTTACTACAATGATTAGATTCGATTGATACTTTAAAAAATAACTCTTACCTGACATACCACAATTGACTCTGTCCAAACCATCCCCCACGCCCCCCCCCCAAATCCCCCCTCAATCCCCCCATTATTATTTTTTTATTAAAGATCATCTAATAAATGACCACCACACCCTCTTACTATACCTCCCACACCCCCACCCCCAAAAAATAATTGTTATGCCCCTGGTAGGGTGGCATATAGCAGTTGAACTGTCCGTCAGTATGTCAGTCAGTCTGTCTGTCAGTCCGAAAAAAACTTTAACATTGGCCATAACTTTTTTACTTTTTAAGATAGCAACTTGATGTTTGGCATGCATGTGTACATGTGTATCTTATAGAGCTGCACATTTTGAGTGGTGAAAGGTCAAGGTCAAGGTCATCCTTCAAGGTCAAATGTCAAATTTATGGTGTCTGTCCGTCTGAAAACTTTAACATTGGCCATAACTTTTTCAATATTGAAGATAGCAACTTGATATTTGGCATGCATGTGTATCTCTTGGAGCTAAACATTTTGAGTGGTGAAAGGTGAAGGTGAAGGTCATCCTTCAAGGTCAAATGTCAAATATGTGGCGTCTGTCCGTCCGAAAACTTTTACATTGGCCATAACTTTTTTAATATTAAAGATAGCAACTTGATATTTGGCATGCATGTGTATCTCATGAAGCTGCACATTTTGAGTGGTGGAAGTTCAAGGTCAAGGTCATCCTTCAAGGTCATCGTTCAAGGTAAAAAAAAATAATTCAAAGCGGTGTTCTCATGAAGCTGCACATTTTGAGTGGTGGAAGTTCAAGGTCATCCTTCAAGGTCAAGGTCAACCTTCTAGGTCAAAGGTAAAAAAACAAATAAAAAATTTCAAAGCAACATTATCATGATGCTGCACATTTTGAGTGGTGGAAGTTCAAGGTCAAGGTCATTCTTCAAGGTCAAGGTCATCCTTCAATGTCAAAGGTATTTTTTTTATTCAAAGCGGCGTTATCATGAAGCTGCACATTTTGAGTGGTGTAGGTTCAAGGTCAAGGTCATCCTTCAAGGTCAAGGTCATCCTTCAAGGTCAAAGGTCAAACATAATTTAAAAAAAATCAAAGCGGCTTTATCATGAAGCTGCACATTTTGAGTGGTGGAAGTTCAAGGTCAAGGTCATCCTTCAAGGTAAATTTAATTTTTTTTTTTAATTTCAAAGCGGCGTTCTCATGAAGCTGCACATTTTGAGTAGTGGAAGTTCAAGGTCAAGGTCATCCTTCAAGGTCAAAGGTAAAAAATAAATAAAAAATTCAAAGTGGCGTTCTCATGAAGCTGCACATTTTGAGTGGTGGAAGTTCAAGGTCAAGGTCATTCTTCAAGGTAAAGGTCATCCTTCAAGGTCAAAGGTCAAAAAAAAAAAAAATTCAAAGGGGCATTATCATGAAGCTGCACATATTGAGTGGTCAGGGTTCGCACAGGGCTTGAAAAGTGCTTGAAAACAAGTCCAAGGCTTGAAAAGCCCTTGAACAAAGGTTGGTCTTGAAAAAGTGCTTATTTCATGTAAAAAAGCCTTGAAAATGTTTATTTATGCTCAAAATTACTTTTATCATCGCTTTAATTATTTTACTTAAATCGTTCTTAAGGGAAATATTATGAAAATTTATCATAAATTCCTTCGCGTAAAAAAATTGAATACGAAATATAAGTTTCGTACACTATTTAGTACGAAACGTTGTGTACACGTCACAGATTATGTGTACCACGTCAGAGGTTCTCCATTGTGATCAATTTTTGCGAGTGAAAACGCAGGGATGGGGAAGTGTCGTTTCAAACCAGGGTGGTTAACTGAATAAGAGGAGAGAGCTGGAAGAACTGGAAAAGGAAATCAATTCTGTTAAAGACAAAATGTTATAGTAACTGACTGCTGTTCAAATGTAATGAACTTGTCTGTTTGATGTGAGCATAGAAAGAGACAATGTGTTTGTTTGTAATAACTTATAAAAGTAAATACAGTACAGCCAATGCGGAACAAACGTATTTCGCGATCCACGGCGGCAAGGCGAAACGAGTCGATGCCGCGTCAGTCGTTGAAGCTGCGTCAGAATGCGGCGGCAAGTCGCATTTCGCCGCGAAACTTCGCATCTGTCCGCCGAGGCATGCCGCGATCCGCGACATGATGCCGAGTCGATGCGCATCATGAAATAAAAAATCTTTTTAAAATTTTTAGTTACATGTAGTGAACAAATTTTGAAAGAACACTCATACATGCCATACGTCCCGGATTGTCCGGGACAGTCCCGGAAATGAAGAACTTGTCCCGCTGTCCCGGAAATCTGTCAAATGTCCCGGAATTTACAAAATCCATATATACATGTACCTTATCTAGGGCTTAACTGCACCTCGAATCTGTGTATATCTGCAGCGTCTCCATGACAATGCCTACCCGAATAGGCAGACTACGCTACGTGTCAAAATCGATCAATTAACAGGGGTCCTGTTATCATATCGATTGTCTCACGTTCGCGGTCACACCGAAAAGGCGGCATTGTTTAATGTGGTTGTTAATTGACTTTAATCTACTACGTCATTATTTCCCGCTGCGTAAGGGCAAAGGATAGTTGTTCACACATCTGAAGTCCAACATCGCTGAGTAAAAAATTAAAAGCAGTTTATGTTTGCACGTTTAACCGACAAAGAAGTTGAGTAAAAAAGTAAGCATATAAAAACGTCATCCTCACTAGGTTTATTATTGTCTTGTTCTAAACCCCTAGTAAACATAACGTTAAAATTAATAAGTGAATTTGAATTGCGTTCGCCATGTCAAAACTTTGTATTTATAAATGTTATTAATGAATAATGGCGTATGAACAACTACGCGTTACACACCGGTCTTAATAACAATAACGCAGTGACGTCACCATCTATGTTTAGAACGCTTACACTGAAAACACGTGGCTTGTATCTAGTAACGGAAGTAGTAATGTTTAATTTGACGTTAATAGATTAAGTGTACTTCGGATAGGCTTTCGAACTTATGCAATTAACGATGCGAAACAAAAAAACGTACCAAAAATGCATGTTTCTATAAATATCGCTACATTTTATACATGTCCCGGAAAATCGGCAAAAGTCCCGGACAATTTAACTCAATGTCCCGGAATTGGTCTGAAAAATTATGGCATGTATGGAACACTTAAAATAATAATTAAAATCATAATAAATTTATTGTGCGCGGATTGTATTAGCATATACATGTAAGCATAGTTAATGTGTCTGGCCAATTAAGTTTGTTTCCCGCCCGTAGTGTATGTATTTCACACATAAACAATGTCACGTAACTATGTTTTCGCACATACAAGTGGTCAAGGCTCCAGCATATGGTGAATTTATAAATTAATTGCATGTTGATTTTGCTATTATATTTAAGCTGAGAAAATTAGCAGTTTGAAGCCACATCAATAATCAAGACAGTGACGACGTATTTGTTGTTTTGTTAATTATCAGCTTATTATAACTTTTGTTTGAATATGTGTATATGTAAACACGTTTTATTTTGTTCATATTATACAGTTAATATCACTACTAATTACCCGATAATTCTGTATATTCCAGTTTTAAAGCAAATGCTGGTAAATATTTACGATACACAAACATTCTCCATATTTTCTTAAGTATCAAATACATTTTGGCATGTGTTACTATTTATAGAGATGATGAAATAACGTCTAATCGGGGCTTTTTTTTTTCAACTGAACACGCGATTTACGCTTGACGTGATGTTCATGTATTTATACAACACAAAATACACCCAAACTTTCCAAACGACGTTCTACATGTCTGCATAATTTTCGCGCGCTTTTTATGAAACAAAGGATATTTTAGCACTGTTTATTTGACGCTAGAATTTGCCAAAGGTCGCGTTAGCATTAAAATTCGGATGTGTGTTTTGGATTACAAATTTAAGAATTATAATCGAACGAAACATTAACAGTTGCGCGTAATTAATTCTACGCTTCACATACATGTATGTACATGTAGGTGGATATCTTTTCACTCGATCCGCCGCGTACGTATGCGGCGGATTTACTCCACGAAAGTACGTGAGGTTAATACAGACTCTGCGTCGTTGCGCGGATCGATGCCGATTGCCACGGCGATACGCCGCGTGAACACACGATTCGGCTGCCGCGTACTAATAATCTGGCCGTGGCGTAGCCGCGGATTATGTTTGTGCCGCGTTGGCTGTACTGTACATATGTGAGACTCATTGAGTTAAGGATGGATAACCTGTATTTCTATGTAATAACTAGAAATAACATGTATGAGTTATTGTGGAATAAGTGTTATGTGTTTGAGCAAATAAAAAAAAAGATATTTACTATGTTAATCTGGTTTGAAAATGCAGTTTTTAAAGGAAACTAACGTACGGTTCTCGGCCTTGAAAATGAAAATTTGGCCTTGAAAAGTCCTTGAAAAGTGCTTGAATTTAGGTTTGAGATTTCTGTTTGAACCATGGTGGTGGAAGTTCAAGGTCATCCTTCAAGGTCAAGGTCATCCTTCAAGGTCAAAGGTATTTTTTATTTTATTTCAATGGGCCTTTTCATAAAGCTGCACATTTTGAGTGGTGGAAGTTCAAGGTTAAGGTCATCCTTCAAGGTCAAAGGTAAAAAAAATAATAAAATAATAATTTCAAAGCGGCGCAATAGGGGGCAATGTGTTTCTGACAAACACATTTCTTGTTTTTTTCAAACATGCTTAAAAAAACAAATATTTATGTTTATTATTTTATTTTTGAAATACCGTCCAACCATCCCACCCAAGAATCCCCCCCCCCCCCCAAATTTTTTTTCTTCATTTTTTTGCAATTTTGGAAGATAATGTAATAAATGACCACACCCCCACACTATACACCTCTCTCCACTCCACCCCTCCATCCTTTGTGATTGAAATTGAGATAGGTCCCTACACCTTTAAAAAGAAAAATTGATGAGCGGTCTGCACTCGCAAGGCAGTGCTCTTGTTCAAGTGGTTTTCATCCGAGCTTCACCAAATTTGGTCAGAAGTTGTATCTAGATGATGTCTAGGCCAAGTAAGAACATGGGTCATGGCAGGTCAAAAACTAGGTCACGGGGTCACTTAGTGCGTTTTAAACATTGAGCATGGTGTCCGTTCTCTTATTCAAGTAGTTTTCATCCGATCTTCACCAGACTTGGTCAGAAGTTGTATGTAGATGATGTCTAGGTCAAGATTGAATATGGGTCATGCCGGGTCAAAAACTAGGTCAGGGGGTCACTTAGTGCGTTTTAAACATTCAGCACGTTGTCCGCTCTCTAATTCACGTTGTTTTCATCCAATATCTTCACCAAACTTGGCCAGAAGTTTTATCTAGATGATCTCCATACCAAGTTTTAACATGGGCCATGCCGGGTCAAAAACCAGGTGACGAGGTGACTTAGTGTTTGTTACATGAACCTCCTTCCAGAAAATTGTGCAGAGTGAAAGTGAATTTCTGAGAATACAAAAGCATCTGTTCCCAGTGTTTTATCTAGGTCCACGTCCTGTGTCTCATTAAAATTGGAAAGGCATCATACGGAAGTATGAGCATCCGAGATGATGCATACACAATCTAGTGGTGTTGGACCGTATTCTGTCCTACGTTGCATTCTTTAATGAGCATATTTAAATTTATTATCCGAAACACACTTCCAAATTTAAATGTTAACGCGACGCTAACAAATTCTAGTTACATTTAAATGGTGATCATATGTTTATCCATGGTCCCAATAAAAGTGCAGGCAAATTATGCCACACATGTATGTTCAGTCATCAGCATGGAAAGCAAGGGGTGTTTTGATTTTTGTAGAAAAAAAAATGTAGGGCATAAAACATTTTTCGCTTTCCATAAAAAGTTTCATATACTTTCAATTAAAAGTTTCGTAGTTCATTTTAACAAAAATCAACGTCCACTAATGCAAGCGCTGTAAACATTGTCTTTACTGCAGAAATTTTGCCCATTTCATAATCTCAAAAAGTATATATTTTTTCAAAATGTCATTCCCAACTGAAGGTTTTTAAGTGAGTTATTTTCAACACACCTTGATTATGAAATTTGTTCTATTGTCTATTGTAATGAAAGGGGAGGGATGGCTTTTTTCCCATCTGTTAATATACATGTAGTTTAGCAGTATTCACCTGGTGACTTAATCATGTATTGTATACAGCTTATGGTAACAGTTTGCAGACATGCGATTTGCTTTGTTTGCAATGTTGTTTCGTGTGTTGACCCAGCGCCCTCACACTACTTTGGGGGAAGGGGTCCGCAGCCCTTAGTAGGGGGAATTTTTGCAGCGTTTCCCTTTTTGGGGGATTACTTTACTTACTCTCTCATTATTACATGTGTACATGTTTGCACTATATTCATTGCATTTTTCATAACTTAGTCTGTATGAAAAGATTAAATTGAAATAGAATTGAGATATAATAATCATGAGACACATCTTTCTATTAAAAAAAAATTATTATTATTTTTTTTTTTAAGGGGAATTTTTCCCCCCAAAAGGGGAAAAAAGTATACTTTTCAGGTGGGGGACTGCCGCCAAAATTCGGAGGCAGATTTGATAGATTGAGGGCCCTGTGACCAGTTGAGGTTATTTTTTTCAATTTACCAAAAACTTCATGATTTTTTTGCCCCAAATTACAGCCTCTTACAGGCTGTTTTCAAATGACAAAAAGTGAAAAAAGGCTGTTTCCCAATTTCAATTAGAAGTAACATTTTTCCCCAAAAATCTGACCAAAATTTCACCTAAAATATGCCAAACTTTTCCAATAAACTCAATAATTAGTTTATTGAGTTTATTATACAGCAATTTAATTCCCTAACACTTAATAATATAACTTTTAGAAAGCAGTTTAAGATCCACTTAAAAATAATTGGTATACTGTTATTTATAATTATTTGAATAATGTTTATTTTTTCCCAATTTCATGGTCTGTCACTTTTTTTCCCAATCAAAAAGACACAGGCTGTAAAATATAAAACGAAAAAAAATCACTTTAAGTTTGTAACTATTTTTATGATCTGTTGATGTTAGTTGAATTTTGTGCAAAACAAGCATATTAAATTGTCTTTCTATTTATTCTGTAATTATACACACACAATAAACGTCACAATCAACACATCCAATTAATGATTCTCCATAATACCCAAACTTACAAGCCTATAATGATAGCCTACTTATGCCTTAATTAACCAAAACTACAAGCCTATAATGATAGCCTACTTATGCCTTAATTAACCCAAACTACAAGCCTATAATGATAGCCTACTTATGCCTTTATTAACCCAAACTACAAGCCTATAATGATAGCCTACTTATGCCTTAATTAACCCAAACTACAAGCCTATAATGATAGCTTACTTATTCCTTAATTATGCTTAAACTTTTAATTCAAATAGTTGTAACACATTGTTTTAAAATGTAAATGAATTAGGTTAATGGTCGCAGTATGACTTTATCAGGGGTGTAAAAGTTTGCTAAAAGCAACTCGCCCTGCATTTTTCACAGCAAATATACATGTATAATTAATATTTGTGTTAAAAACAATACAACTGTTTACTTTACCAGCTATATTCTAATTATGTCTGTAAACATTAACCATGTGTTACTTGTGTAAATAAACAATTTGACCAAAATAACCAAGTTTTTCACCTTATATTCACCCATTGTCCTGTAATAATTCATGCATGGTGTCAGTCTTTCAGTAATGTGCCTAATAAATATACCAGTCTTACATATTATCAAACACATTGACCAACAACTAAATTTGGTTAGTCAAAATTGTCAATAAAACTATCCAGTTTGAAACGTATACCTGACGTTTTCTTTTTGACTGCTCGTAATTCCTTTGTTCTAGCTTTCGTTTCGTTTGTTTATTTGGTCAGATTTTGGTGTATCACTATCTTTATCATCAGTACAATTATTCGCTCCTTGAAAGTAACGAATATCCATTTGTTTCGATGACGACATAATGCGGGAATATAAACGGTGTCAGGTTTTTTTTGGGTTGTGGGGGATGGGGCATTTAGCCCGTTTGTGGAGGAAATTTTATGCGCGATTTTCCACTTTGGGGAAAAATTGTGCGCTTTTTTCCTTAATTGGGGAAAATGTTAAGAGTCTTACTTTTACTGCTAAATTGGTTGAAAAAAAAGAGGGTTATTTTCTTCATAGACCATCTTAACTGGGATTGACTATGGCTGACTGTGGCAGACTGAGATCTTCTTGACAGGGACTGACTATTTTCGCGGCGTTTTCCTTTTTGGGGGATTTGGTTACTTACTCTCTCATTATTACATTTGTACATGTTTGCTCTTTATTCATTGCTTTTTTCATAATTTATGACAAGATTAAATTGAAATAGAATTGAGATATGAAAATCATGAGACACATCTTTCTATAAAAAAAAAAAAAATTGGGGGGGGGGGGAATTTTTTGGTCCAGAAAGGGGAAAAAACCAGCCTAGTTTCATGGGGGAAGACGCCGATATTCGGCGTCTTTTATATAAGGTAAAAAAAACCTGGGTGTCTAGATAAACATTACCCCACTGCAGACTGGTTACAGTTCCAGCATAAAGCGCAGCATTTCTATCATTATTAAACGACCACACAGTCGATTAACATGACAACCAGACTAGCACCTGTTGCCTAATCAAAGCACTGGCTGAACTAGTTATGCCGTCGCCCAGTCAGGCGAGTATTTTGGAGATTCCATTCGCCCTAGTTAAAATACAGTCGCTAAAGCGAGCGGGCGACCGTTATATTACACCCCTGTTTATGCATCCACACTTTGTTCAAAGTCCATCCACTATGGTTAATATAAGGCCTCTATGGTATTTATAAGGTAAACATCTTTAAAAAGGTATATTAATATTGCTCTGTAAAAAGGGGGGCTAAATGCAAGTGCGTAAAAAGTAGTTCCAGATTAGCCTGTGCAGTGAGCACAAGCTAATCAGTAACAACACTTCCCCCCTAAACCAGATTTTTACAAAGAATAAAGAGACTTCATTTTAAAGGAGAATCCATAACAATGCAAAGTGTTGTCCTCGATTAGCCTGTGCGGACTACCGGTACACAGGCTTATCTGTGATCATACTAGCAAGGCTTATGATATCTTTGCTGCATGACTTATTACACTTGTGTCGTTGTTCTGTTTGTCAGAGTGTGCAGCAGTACTGGAACACGACTGACCCCGACTTCTCAGAATGCTTCCAGAAGACGGTGCTGCTATGGACGCCCTGTGCCTACCTGCTGCTGCTTGCGCCCATCCGCATCCTCCTGCTGCAGCATGGTCAAAACCAGCATATCATACCCTGGTCATGGAGGAGTAGGACTAAACTGGTGAGTTGTTTAAACATTTGAATAATGTTCTGGGAAACTGCTGAATGCATGTGCCCAAAGTGTTGTCTCAAATTAGCCTGTGCTTTTTTTTTGAATTTTGTTCAAAGGATATCTCTTCTTAAGAAAGTGTTGTGCCAGATTAGCATGTGAGGACTGCAGTCGCTCATCTGGAACAACATTTTCTGCACATGCATCTAGCCCAGAATTTCCAAATGAAGCTCATTTCATGGTTGAATTTATAAATACATTTGGTTATAAGGTTACAGACATGGCGAAAGACTGTTTCAATTTACCCGTCATACTGCCCAACAAAGATGGAGAATTTGCTGGCCAGTTTAAATTGCATAGGCTTCTATTTTGCATATTAAGGCATCTTTTGCCTGAACAAGGTAATTAATTTCTGTATTAATTAATATCAGATTTATTCAATTCATGTGACAGACATTGCCAACAACAGTCACATTTAATAGGCCAGACTGTCCTTTGATGAGAAAATTGTTTACAGGCTAGTTGTAAATATCACCAGCGTTAATTGTAAGTGTTTAACCCATATGGGTATAGAGTCATGGCAAAGTAAATTTAAAAGGGCATAATGCATAGTTGATCTAAGAAATTGCCAAAAATAACGCAAAATGCAGGATTTCGGAAAATAAGTTAGTGTGTCAGTTTCATCATTTGGGGGAAAATATTTACACCTATAAACATACTTAC
Source organism: Dreissena polymorpha (assembly GCF_020536995.1). NCBI lineage: Eukaryota > Metazoa > Mollusca > Bivalvia > Myida > Dreissenidae > Dreissena > Dreissena polymorpha. Next base: position 7,312,756 of record NC_068356.1, read on the forward strand.
TTGATAACTTAAAACAGTCCATTTCCCAATAAAACATACTTCTGCATTGAACCATTGTCTTGGTACCTGAATGCTGTTAAACATTTTCTAAATTTAGATGGCTATAATTAGAGTCTTTCAATAGCAAGGCTTAAAAGGAAAAATATTTCAGTGCTCTTGGTGAATAAAGCAGATTTGCAGACCTTAACCCTTTGCATGCTGGGAAATTTGTAGTCTGCTTAGATGTCGTCTGCTAAATTTCTAAAATTAGCATTTTCTTCATTTTTTTTCCAAAGAATACTATCAGAATAGCAAACATTTTGGAACCTGATGAGATGCCACGTTCTGTGGCATCTCATCTGGATCCAAACTGTTTGCAAAGGCCTTCAAAATTCGGTTCCACCACTGAAAGAGTTAAGTGGTATTCTTAGGTGGCTGAGAACTATGAACAATTTTTTAAAAAGCAAGTGAGGTAAAAAATAACACGTAATGTCTTGTCCGAATCGGTGATCTTAACTCGTAAATTTTTCAATATTATTAGTCAAGAATGTTTGCTACTCATAAACACTCAGGCCCGAGTTGGAAGTTTTGAGATAAGGTGTTACATCCTTTGCAAACAAACTGTTTATCTGTACTTTGGCAAAGTGGCTTTAAATTGTACAAGTTTCCTGTTAAATGTTTGATATTGTCCTAGCAACCATCCCTTCTCCAAAAGTTTTCTGAAGTTTTTAGTAGCTTAAATATGGACAGGTTAAATCCAAATCAGTTTAGAAGGTTTCAAGAAACATTATATTTAGGTTAACATACATGTATGATAAAGAAAAATAATGAAACATTATTGGTGAAGTTTTATGACATTTAAAAAAAGAAAGCAATTTTATCCCACCTGTTTATAATTTTTCAGGCTTTGCTTATGTCTGGAATAGACTTTTTGTGTTGGATATGGTGTTCTTAAATCACAAAGTTTGCCATGTTCACAGGCAGAGATCATTTCCTATAATTATATAAGCAGGGTTAAAAGTCTTCCGGTTTGTGCCGGAATTCCGTTTTTTCAGGGCACCAAAAGGTCGTTTTCGTAATTCATGTAAATTCAATGAGATAATTTAGGGGGGGTAGGTGGTGACCCCCTCGCATTGTCCAAGCATACGGAACGTTTATCAAGCAAACAAAAACACGGAACTAAAAACAGACGCTTTGTAATGGATATTGCGGAATTGTTTCAGTGAACGAGCTGCAATTTCGGTAAATTAACAAAAGCAGGTGCCAGAAAGAGGCTTTACATTGTAAACCGCGCGAAAAATAAAGGGAGGCAAGCGTTTGCGACATTGTCGAATCATTTACGTCAAACGAGCGCCATAATAAAAAATAGTTTCTTTTCGACGTAAAACGAATACAAAAAATGAAGTTTCTTGAGCCGAATTCGAGTACAAAGGTGCTAGAATCGGATGTCAAGAATAAATGGCGATTAGAGTGGTTGGCTGAAGTTGATGAACGTGGAGTTAACTTTCGCGAAAGGCTGAAAAAATGTTTTGCCTGGTACAGTCAGTCAACAAGTTTAGAATCACCCGGCAAAAAACGTTAATTCTTTTGACCACAATAATTTATTTCGGGATTTAGTGTCAATGTGAGAAGATGTAAAAATAAAGGGTAAAATTCATTTTGTTTGATAATGCTGCGTTTACACCATGTTCCCGGCGACCACGGCAGTCCCGTTTGTCCGAAACGTATCGCGCCGTGTGGCTTTTGCAATTTTTGACCTTTAATCCAAGGTATGGTAGGTTGTGCTAAGTTTCCTCACGGTTTATCAAGGTATCCGTGACGTGCCGTCGAAGCGAAAACGCGGCCCTTCGACGGTGCGCAAAGTTTTCATCCACGGTCTGCCACGGATGTATAAATGTTGCTTCAAGGTACGATGCGTTCTGTTAAGTTCCCGCAGTTTGTTTGCGTTTGTCATGCAGGTCTGATACGTTGTACACGTTTGTCATTCATTTGTCACGTTCTGTCAAGGTACCGTGCGGATCAAACGTGGACATCCGAGAGGTTTTGGGCACGATTGTGCTCCCGGTATAAAAGAAAACTCTCAAGCAACAGTATTTATTATAACAAAATAATTCCAGTGACATGGATGTGAACGACGAGGATGATTTTGTGTTTGCCTGCTTATTTGCAGCATTAATAAAATCTTTGCGTTGTAAAGAGCTGAAAGAAGCAAAACAGTCCGGGAAAAGACGAAAAAGGAGGCCAAGGTCCCTGTGGGTTCGTCCATGGCTATCGGAAGCTAGAAGGCAGCAGCAGGGGCACTTTGATGCATTTCTTACCAGAAAACTCCGCAACGAAGATATCAACACCTTTAAGAATTATCTGAGGATGCCCCCAGAACTATTCGACGAGATCCTTGAACGGATATCTCAAGTCATCTCAAGACAAGATACGAAGTATCGCTCCTCCCTTACACCTGGATTGAAACTGGCACTGACTCTGAGGCATTTGGTGGAAGGCAAGTACTTTCAGGTTGTTCCTCCACTTGAACGTCGTTTGCAGCGCGGGGGGTAGCCTTTGTTCGGCGCTTTCTTGGTGGCATGTTTGCTCATCGAGTGTTCAGACTGAAATGATAGTTTCCTGAAAAGCACGGCTTTTAAATACTCAGCTTCATACCGCGCGAATCGTGTCAGACCGTACAACAACTCAACTGGCCGTAACGCATCTGATTGCAAAACGCAACACACCGTAAGGGTCGGATTAAACACGTAGCAAAACGGCTATTAATTATCCTAGCTTGCCGTGGTTATCTTGACAAAGCGTAACAAAACGTAACACAACGTGATAGAAACTTAACATGTCGGGGAATGAAAAGGATTCCCGTCAGAGTACGGACACTTTTCGGGTTCTGTTACGGCCTGCTACGTACTGTCAAGTAGTGTTGTGTTTAACAAGTTCTATCACGTTTCTCATTTCCGCCGTGACTGCCGTGGCAAATTTTTTGACTGTTTAAAATTTGGGCACGGCAACCACGGCAACCCAGTTGTGTCACGTTTGGCTATTCAGTTCCCCTACGTTGCCTCACGTTCATCCCGTTTCCTCCATGGTGGCCCGAAACATGATTGCCGTGCTCGCCGGGAACATGGTGTAAACGCAGCATAACAGGTTAGGCCAGACGGCATATGCAGTATTTTGTCAAAAATAGCCAATTAAAGTTCACCCTTCGGCAAAGTATTAAAAATCTTTCAACTTAATGAATTAGTATTTCAAAACATTGTCATGGCATTTGTTTTCAATCAGCAAAATGCTTATTTGAAAATAATAAAGCCTTCTATATTTATATGCACATTTCAGTTCCGGTTAACTTTTTGCTGCATTTATCCCCCCTGTAAGCATAATACAAAAGCTTTCTTGCTAAAAATTGGTTAATTTACTCCTTTACCTAATGTATACCGTAGACACTTATCATTTTGTTTTTATTGTGGCATTATGGAAAATTAAAAACAAATTAATCGGAACTGCTGATTATCCGGAACTAGTTGACAAACTGTATATGTTCATTGTTGATTGAAATTTTTGGTTGCTTACTAAAAAAAAATATATATATTAACTCTCCTTTTTAAAATGAACTTGCAAAACAGGTATGATTTTTAAGATTTGTGTTAATTTCTGAGCTATTTTTTGTTATTTTGCTAAGTCTCAGGAGCTTCCGGGAGCCTTCGGCCCCCTAGGCCCCCTACCAGGGCTTTGCCCTGGACCCAGGCCCCCAGCAAAAATTTTCAGGTTTTTCAGTTTTGCCAACTTTTAACCCTGTATAAGTTTATTAGTAAATATAAAATACAAGAGGGTCCATAAAAAACAATGGATTATCTTGATGTCTATAATATAAAGCAGCCTATTGAAAATTTATCCTATGGTTAATTTCCTGCACTGTCATCTGAAGTGAATGTTGCCAGTTTTTCTCAATGTAAAGTGGGTTCACACTTCAGATTATGTTGCCTTAAAACCACACACCTTATTTGGTATAGTAAATTTAGGCCACGACTTTTTTTTTTATTGGTTTACAAAAATTATTTTGAAAATGGTCCATCGGGCGGTCGAAAAAAAAAAAAAAAAAAAAACATCATTGGAAAATTAAGTTAATACTAATAACATCAGAACAAAGACATCATATCTTTTATAACCTTAACACAGAGACGAAAAATCAAAATATGCAATGAAAGACATCTATATCTTCAAATGAAATGAGTCACCTAAAAGCACCTTTTGTAACATCAGGATATTTTAAACACTCCATTAAATGACATGCGTTCTTCTCCCATTAAAACGAAAAACTGCGCTTCATTTCCGTAATTCGATGCGCACCATTACGCAATGCGATGCCCGTTGCATAAATCTCATATAAGATAAACTACTCATACACAAAGTATGTGTTTGCTCTTATTCGACTTATGACATCGTCCATGCAAAAAATCGAGTTAGATCGATCCCCGCGTCGTCGCGGTAATGTTTGTTAAAGTTGTTGTTGTCATGAAAACTTGTTGATTTACAATGCAAAACGTCTTATTTGAACTGACGCGAATTAATACAATCATATTTGTCAACTTGGCTTTTGCTTTATTTTGATAATTTAATCCAAAGTTTAATGTTAGCAAGTGTTTTTACTGGAATTGTAAACAAGGAGCCAGTTAAAGTCTTCCGAAAATGTGCAGTCTGTGTGAATTGACAGTTTGACGTCATCAAAGGAAAGCCGCTTGCTGTCTCAAGCAATAAAGCGACAAATTTCGCGCCGACAAAATTCGCTGCCTTTGTCTAGCAATCAACATGCCGAACCAATCGTGCGTTTGTTTCTCAATTGCAATCCTCCAATTTAATAATAGCACGTGCATAGCTCCGCCTTCGAATCTTTTGCAGAGAACGGAGGCGGAGTTTAACGGTTAATTGAGCTAGTATTTTACGCAAGTTGAGTTCCGATTTGCCAAAATTACTCGGCCCTAAGCATTAAAACGACAAATACATTTATCAATGATTTTCCGAGATATACCGATTTGTTCCGATTTCCAAACTTTCTGTACAGTTCCTATAAACTATGGCGGACGTGTTAACAAAATTCCTAAACACATATATCCTAAATAATGGCAGTGTTTTATTGGATTATTTATACTAATTATCAAATTGCACGGTAATACTTTTTTTATCTACTATAATATCGGGTTTGTTTAATATAATAAACATGTTAAACAATATAGTTGCGTCACAGACTCGGAAATAAATTTTGATGCGGTCGACATTTTACTGACGCTAATTTTCCTATTGTCTGTAAATAAATAAATTTTGAGAAGTGCCCATAAAAGGACTGGTACATACTGTGTCACATTGAAAAATAACCCGATCTCTGCAATATATGTGAACCAATCGTTGATTGTACTTACGTGATTTTATTCGCAACCGTACTCAAACCGGATCGGTTTTTTTCCTCGGTTCGCTCGTTTTTCAGTGCGGTCGGGAATAAAATATATATAAAAAAGACGATTTTCCGATTTTATTTTTTTTCCCATTTTCCAAAAATTAGGGTCGGCGGTTTTGTAAACCAAGAAATATAAAAGTCGTGGCCTTAAGTATAAATACAGGGCTCGAATTTAACTTTTTTTTCTACTTGCAAAACATTGCGAGCAGCTTTAATACCAACTCGCAAAATCAAAAACATTCTCGCAAATTTTGCAGGAAACATAAAAAAAAAGTTTGGACATTAATTTAGTACTAGTCTGTTTAAACCTCGTGTACTTTTGCAGAGTAAATCCGCCGCATACGTACGCGGCGGATTGAGTGAAAAGATATACACCCTTACATGTACATTTGTGTAGCATAGAAACCTAGATTTACGCTACTTTCATATTTATTATTTTAACGTTTTAATAAGCGATATGGCACGTAATGCACTTTAACAAATTATCGTTGAATAAATTACGCACATTGTTAATGTTTCGTTCGATTCTGAAATGAGGTTTATTAAATTTGTAATCCGAAACACGCTTCCGAATTTTAATGCTAATGCAACATTAACAAATTCTAGCGTCAAATAAACAGTAGAGCTATAACGATTCGGTTCGATGCATCGAAAAACCGGTTCAACGCCGCCGATTTGATTTCGATACCAATGCAGCCAATTTCGATTCGATTCACTGCAATCCCGATGGATCCGCATTTTAAACCTTACTTTCCGAATCCGTCGTCTAAACTTTATTGTCATTTGTATTACGTCTTGTGATTGGTCACTAGCCAATATGGCAACCAATGTATAAACAAATAACATGCTGAGCATAACATCAGTCAGAAAATGGCTTCTTCAACCACGCTGAAAGACGCACCGTTAAAATAAAAAGAAAAAGTATGGGAACATTCCGGGTTTCGCGAAGGTTCTGATGCAAAGGCAACTTGCAAAACGTGTTTTGTTGACATAAGTTACCCTAAATCTGGATGCACTACAAATTTGAGGCAACATTCAAAGAGAAAACACTCAGTTGATATTTCAGATGTGAAATCTTCATCTCGCTTGATAAGCTCTTTTAACATGTTAGCAAAAAATCTGAGACAACGGGTCAAATGAAACTGACTTATATAACAATGTTGCGTTTTTTAATTTTATTTAAAAAATTAAACACTTTAAATGTACAACATAATAAGTTAATAACAAATACCAAACATATTAATTCTAGCCCTGGACAAACCAAACATGAAATATAAGTTGCTAAATAAGCAGCAAATAGTTTAATTTGAATCGAATTGAAAATAATCGAATCGGACCATTTGGTATCGAAATCGAATCAAATGGAATGATGGCTGAATCGTTACAGCTCTAATAAACAGTGCTAAAATATCCTTTGTCTCCATAAAAAGCGCGCGAAAATTATGCAGACATGTACAACGTCGCATGGAAAGTTTAGGTGTATTTTGTGTTGTATAAAAATGTACATCACGTCAGGCAATTTATGCGTGTTCAGTGGAAAAAAACCCGCCCAGAATGGACGTTATTTCATCACATCTTTAAATAGTAACAAATGCCAAAATGTATTTTGATACTTAAGAATAATTGCGAATGTGTGTGTGTCTTGAGCACTTTTTAGATGGTCGCTTTAGCGACCGTCTAATGTGTTTGATGTAAAATTCAGGTCGATACGGCCTGGGTATGATTAGCCCAATTCCCGCTTACACTACGCGCGAAGAAAGAGTTGTATAATTTATGCAAGAGGTTTGAGTTTTCCAATTATGTTTATTCACAAATGGAAACATTATATTAATATCGTGTTAAATGCAATAGTTTCGAATGGTGTTTTATAGAAAAGAATAAAAAAAACAATGATCGTATTGCACGTGTCGCGGAGGAGATTGTTTATGAATGATTAAAATAGTCCACTTTCTGCTGCGTCTGCGTGACGTAGTATTTTCGCTCATCTCATTCATAAATCTGAGGCTGGCGATAAACAAAGGGGAGTCCGGGTGAGAATTACGCACTAGTATAAGGTTACGCTTGTTTATATTCACAGGTCTCAATTAATAACACGTTGACCACGAGTTCAACAATTATTACAGGGATACGATAGACAACATAAAAATGATTCATTATCGCTGAAACTGTTAAAAAACATTTAAATATAACAAGAATATTCTCTAAAAAATGTAGTCTTGCTGTTTTGAAATAAGGTTTGGAATTTTGGTTTCTAAATAACTTAATTAAAAACAAAAGTTTAATTATAGTGTTTTTTTACTTTTAGTCGCATATTTACCGCATTATAATGTGTGTTATAATAGGCAAACCATACATTAGTAAAATTCAATCTGCCTTCGCACATAGAAGGAATGGGTCAATTAGGTGCTGCGTTTCCTTTGTTTACTTCAGTTAGAGGTCAATTCTTTACGTAAAAGCAATCACAAGGCCCCGGCTTCAGAGGAATTGCGGAGCGTTCTTACATAATTAAAGTCGTAGTCGCATGGTATTTGCGTTTAGCGTCCTATTTGGTCACGTGGTTCTTTTTCGTGGGTGTTTTGGCATTCATGATATGAGGCTATTAATAGATGCGCCTGTCGATAAACAAAGGAAAGTTTACGGGCGATAACAACGCAATAGGTTACGCTCTCACATACAACTCAATGACGTAGTACAGGTCGTAAATTGAGAGATTTGGGAAAAAGTTGACGCTTATTTATATTCTTAATTTATAAAACGTTGAACATAAGTTCAACAATAACTTCAGCGATACGATAGACTAAAAAAAATCATAATCGCTTAACCCAAATATAACAAATAATTTATAATAATAATACGAATGACCTGTTTCATAACCTCGTTGAAGCTACTACATCGGGTATTTCTGGAAAGCGTTCTTGGTTCTCAACACATAGCGGCGATCTTTTGTATTTACGGGTGCTAGCAACGCAATAGTAGAAGCTTAGTAGAAGGTTTAGCTTGTTTATATTCACAGTTCTCAATACATTGACAGTTGGATATGAGTTCATCAATTACTCAGGCATACTATAGGCAACCTCGAAAATGCTTTATAATCGCTAAAACCGAAAACAACTAAATATATTATATTAAATATATTTATAACAATTTTAAAAATGTAGTCGGCGTATACGCCGACTTTGAAATAAAGTTAGCAATTTACTTTTCTAAATAATTGAATACAATTAAACAAAAGTTAAACTATTGTGTTGTGTTTTTCACTTGTAAGATGCATATTAACGGCATGAAATGTGTGTTAGCATTGTCAAACCACACATTAGTGTGAGTAAATAAAAAATATACTACGGGAGAGCACTTCATATGTGTCCTCATATGCCTTGTTATGAGTATCTTTCTTCATTATCGAAATATATCGTATGTTTATATTTGATTTAAACGCAGTTTTCTTTCGTCACATTTAAATCACACCCCAATAGCGCCGTCATGCGAAAATGGGTCTTATGCGTTTCGGCAAGCGTTTGTTAAACCAAACATGTGCTCTTGCGCAGTCAGGTCATAGGCGACGCTGTTCGCTTTAAAATCACTCAATATGTTATGTTTCTCCTTACCAGAAGGAGGGATAGCTGAGTGGGCTATTTGTATGATGGGCGCATATGGAATAAGACCCATTTTCGCATGACGAGGGTCATTACAAATCTCATTGCGAATTGAAAATCCCACATTTAAAAACAATGCTTTTTAATACAAAATTGAATTCAAAATAGCAAACTTGTTAATAATGGCAGCCTATCGACGCATTAAGGAATGATTTCCAGACGTGCTGACCAAGTACGGCAAACATTGTGGTATGATAATTAAACGATTTTCTCTTAATGTGACACTATACTATTTCGCTAATGATTGTTTTCTCATCTTGAAGGCGAAATTGAAATTCTGCGAGATGGATTGTAACGCGTAATTGTAACAGGGCCACAATTTGTGTCGTTTGAGCATACAGAGAGTAGTCCGGAATTCCTTACACTGAACAGTGCTACATCCTTTGAATTGAGCACATACGCAGTGATGTAGCAAAAATTCAGAGGTTGTATCTTGAATCAGCTTATTAAATATTCGAAAATATTCATGCGTGTCTGTTGGCGTTATGTTAAAGTCACTAAGATGAAAACTGAAACAGCTTCGCCTAAAAGCGCATTAGTGCTCTATACCTATGTTTATGTTAGCGTTGTTGACACCGTGTGAACTGCTCGGGTAACAAGTAAAGCATAAACAGCAATGTTTATATACTTTTATTCCTCCATATACAAGATACGAAGATTATTGTATATTTTGAATTTGTATATGGTGTCAAAAATCAAAAGTTTTGTACACGGAACTTTCATTATGAATTTATATTCTTGGTGAGATAGTCATTTGATATTAGAAAAAATATTCCTTTAATATGATGGTGACTGCAAATTTTCTTTATATTAAGTTCTCATTACCATTTTCATCATACTTTCTTTGCTTTCAGAACTTCCAAAAAAGCATGCTGTTTTTATTTTGTCTTAGTTATTTCTATGAAATAATAAGGATGATAAAAAGTGCACACAAAACTCGACCCGTGCGCTATGACACACACTTTTTAAAGTTGAATGGCGTGTGTTCATTTCAAACTTGCGATTGATTTTGAAAAATGAATTGCGTGTTAAATTATGCAATAGCGAACATCTTCAGTGCCTTCAGCGCTTTGATATCGTTAATATTACCGGAATTTGCTTTAAAACTGGAATATACGGGATTATCTGGTAATGATTAGCAATACCAACTCTATAATATAAACAAAATGAAACTACTTTATATACACTGTAACTCCAATATAACGCGGATGACGGGGTCCAAGCCACGCAACAGCGTTATAAACGGACAGCGTTATAAGTTTTGAGCTTATTTATTTAAGGGGGCTATAAAAACAGGTATAGTATAGCCTTTAATATAGGTCCTGTGTATTGACATGCTGTGTTGTCATCCGCAAATACATTCATATAAACTGAATCGAACGATAACAGTATACATACCGCTTTTCTAATGTGCACATTTATCCGATAATGCAATATAATTACAACATCACTTACGAAAAAATAATGTTAAACATTTATGACAAGAAATATGTTTATGAATTTCGTAAACAAATTCATATGCCTACGCCATTTTTCAGAAAATTAGTACAGTGCATTATGGGGCACAGCTTTCATTGGACGAGCAAATTTAAATTTAAATTGAATGCAATACGATACATGTACAAAGAAATATTTTATTGCATCATAAGCAGCATGAAAAAAATGTGCTTTCCGTGGACTTTCTGATAACTGGAAAATTTTTTAATTCATCTCTGTTTACTATTACACTGCGTTAGCATGTCAATAATTCGTCAGGATTTTTTTATTTATTTTTCGTATACGTACTGAAACATTAAACACACACAAAGATATTTTTATTTATCAAGCATGTGTAGCATATAATAAACGATAACACACTTACACAGCCATAGTTTATACAATGAAATATAATACACGAAAATACAAAACATAAACAGGTAATTGTTTTAAATAACTTTAATTTGATAATTATTCCGCTTGCACTTGCCTTTTTGAAATTAGCGCACCGAAGCGCTCTGATAGAGAATACATGTAATAAACACGGACTGGCGAGTTTTCACACCTTAATTGACATTACACAACAGATTAACACCAATTAGCTGTCGAGTGTCGTTTAACCTCTAATCGATTAAAATCAGTTAAACGGACGGATAAAACAATCAAGCTGTGATCGACGGCTTCTTTGAATTTTCTGATAGAACATTAAGTTGCATAACATGGATTTGAATCAGAAATGGAAGGTTGGAGAAAAAACGGGATCCAAGGACCCCCCGCGTTATATTGGACACAGCGTTATAACGGACCGCACTATATTGGAGTTACAGGGTACGCATAGTCAAACAATAGTTATAATAAGCTGATAATTAACAAAACAACAATTAAGTGTTGGTTATTGATGTGGCTTCAAACTGCTAATTGCCTCAGCTAAAATATAATAGCAAAAACAACAAGCAATTATAAATCCACCAACTGCTTGAGTCTTGACCACTCGTGTGTGCCAAAACTTAATTACGTGACACTTATGTGTGAAATACATACACTACAAGCGGGAAACAAACTAACTAGGTCAGACACATTAAATATGCTTATATGCTAATACATGTTGTTGTAAAAATTAAACCCAAAACAAATATGTTTGTTGATCGTTTAATAAAAAGACAGTAATCATACGGCACAATAAACACACACAAAGTAACTTAAAGTACTTTAGCCGATTCTAAAAATGACAATGGCAAATGATTATTGGAATTTTATAAATACATGCCCGTGATAATCGGAATTGGTTTTTATAAATTCGATTTTTTTTATATGCACCCTTTTAAAATAATAATTATTTCTATCCGGATGACAGCAATTTCTTTAGAAACGGGAATGCATGCAATCACTAAAAACAAAACAACAGCATGCTTTTTTATTAACTAATTTATCTATTTTTAATCCGCGCACATTAAATTAATTATGATGTTAAATATTATTATAATTGTTCTTTTTAATTTCTTTGACTAACTAATCATTTTAAAAAGATTTTGATTTGAAGATGCGCATGGACTCAGCGTCATGTCGCGGATTGCAGCTTGCCTCTGCATGTCTCGGCGGACAGATGCGAAGCTTCGCGTTGAAATGCGACTGATGCGGCTTCAACGGCCGACTCCGCATCGACTCATTGTGCCTTGCCGCGGATCGCGAAATATATTTGTTCCGCGTTGGCTGTACTGTACGGTTTAGCGTTCATCACGTCGAGTGCATTTATATTACTAGTTTTTTTTTCCACTATTTCTTTACTAGCAAAAAAATACTAGTGGATTAAAACTTAACTCGCAATCAGTATTTTTCACTCGCATTTTGCGAGTGTGCGAGTGTTAATTTCAAGCCCTGAAATAAGAAACATATTTTATCAATGCCAATTGGAATATATCTGGTGGTAACAATTGTTAAGGTAGAAATCTGTCTTATTTGCGCTTTAAAACTTAAAAATAATGGTGTTTTTCGAAATGAATGGACGTATACGTCTAGAAATCCTACTTTTGGTTTTAAAAGCGGTACAGTTTGAAAAATGTTAAATTACTTGCTAACTAGGCTATATATTTAATGACAATTTTGCACACTTTCAAATTGCATCTTTATGTATTGATTAACATGTATTTCATTTCAAAGTCAGAGACAAGGTGTGTGGCTTTGAGCTGTTTTAACAAAAAGAGATATTTGTGATTTGTGTTCAAACCCAACATTCTGCTGTTTAAGCACCTAATGGAACATTTTGCTATGAGGTCTTGGCGCAAGCGCAATTTTTACCTTCTAATATAAAAAAACGTGCAACTGTTGCTGTTGGATAATGGCTCTGTGATAAAAAAGCACATTTGAAAAAAAAGTATATGAATTTGCATTTATTTGTGGATACAATATGTTTCATTAAACACTTTTGCTAAAACCAGAGAGAGCTAACATAAACAACAACAACATAAACGTAAAAAAAATCAGTTATATTTGAATGCTGCTTCTATAGTGAGCGTAATTTCTGCAAAAGTAGAAAGCATTCATGTTCACTAAGGGACCTTAGAGGGTCTCGATGGTTTAAAATCAAATGTTCAAAAACATTCTTCACCCCCTGAACGTTGATAATCCAAACTCAGTTGGATAATTCAAACTGAAGAAAAAAATGTCAACTGAAACTGAATAGTAGGTGAATATTTTATCATTTCTGCTAATTTAGTAACTATAAGGACGTACTTTTTCTACACATTTGATAATGAATGTCTGACACACACATGCGTTTTGAGTTTTGCAATGATTTAATAGTTTTCTAGTAAAAAACAATAAATTTGTCTTCGGAAAATGCTAATTTTCATGAAATGCGACCTATGTGTTGAATTATTTACATGTTAATTGACAAGAGGCGAACAAAACTGTAACACAGATATGCCAAATTTTATCATGAATGTCCTTTAAAATTTTACTTTAACACATAGTGTGCTTCTGTGTTAAGGTTCTGATGCAAAGGCAACTTGCAAAACGTGTTTTGTTGACATAAGTTACCCTAAATCTGGATGCACTACAAATTTGAGGCAACATTCAAAGAGAAAACACTCAGTTGATATTTCAGATGTGAAATCTTCATCTCGCTTGATAAGCTCTTTTAACATGTTAGCAAAAAATCTGAGACAACGGGTCAAATGAAACTGACTTGTATAACAATGTTGTGTTTTTTAATTTTATTTAAAAAATTTAACACTTTAAATGTACAACATAATAAGTTAATAACAAATACCAAACATATTAATTCAAGCCCTGGACAAACCAAACATGAAATAATTTAAAATCATGCTTTTGCAGGACGGGTATAAAATTTTTTATGGATAAATCCAAACTGATTTGAAAATTTCTGTGGATAATAACCAAACTCAAAATGGATAATGCACAAACTGCGATGTATTTAACATGTTTTCCAAAGACAAGTTGGATATTATTCTTTGAAAACAACTATTTATATCCAAAAACTCACACGATGTGTGTAATGGAATAAAAAAAAATACTTTCAACGAACATCAACATTCATTTATTTGTTTTTAGTGAATTCAATTTCAACTGAACTTGCATATAGATATACAGTTGAGATTTGAAGCAAAATAAGCATGCGAAATGTGCATTCCACGTACACAGAGATGCCATTTCACGTTTTCCATCTCATTTTGATAGGATGGAAAGCATAGGAAAAGCATAGGAATTAAAAAATGTCCCTACTTATTATTTAATCACTTGATTTAAAGGGGTTCGAATCGAAGCTGCAGGTTAAAGTGGCACTTGCCCTGCTGATTCATGTATTTGTCACCATATTAGAGGTTTCGAATATGATTTTAGGCATTACTGATCTGATTCATTTAACATTATATCAGAAAGATTGCATCGACTGGTACACAAATATTTAAGGGCCATATCGACGTCTAGTATAGCATTTTACGTTCCGAAATATTTTAACATAATTATTGAAAGAACATATTAAATGATTTCTCAATACACAGACATAGATATTTAAAATCTTCTGTAAATTACGTATTTTAATAATAATAAAAAGTTTTCCCTGTGACCCTTTTCGAAGTAAAATTGGAAATTGAAGTTTTATGAATTGTACAGTACCCAGCTATATGCGCATGCTCACTGACGATAAAAGACTTTTAAAGGTATTTTAGCATAGAAAGCTTGCGAGTTCTATATGGAATGACTTCATCCCTATTGAATATTTGATATTTCATTATATAGGGAAATACCGTCGATTCGCTCCTTTAAACTGGTGGCAAATAGATTTAGAGCCGGGACTTGGGCACACAGTATTAGCTTTATTTTGCTTCGTGGTAGGACCAGACTGATAGAGGCATTCGTATGAAAATGCTTATTTATTTTCAACATTTGAATACAGTTTTATGAAATATACATGGTAGGACTAGACTGATAGAGGCATTCGTATGAAAATGCTTATTTATTTTCAACATTTGAATACAGTTTTATGAAATATACATTTTTCAGTACAACTCCTTGGGCAGAAATGGAGATCGATCGGCATGACAAAGAATTTGAGTTGTCGTTTCAAGACAAAGAAGAAGAAAACAAGAAAAAAAGAAAATAGTTTTACATGAAAAGAAAAGAAAATCATTTTTTATAATGATCGTTTAACAATGTACTAAATTTGCTTTTGTTGTCAGCAATTAAATAAATCTTGAAATATTTAACAAGAGTGTTCATTTTACATAGATCTTTACATAAAGACATCTGGCAGTTTGGTCATTATCCATCGACTTCCCAATGTTAGTTTGGAATTATCCATACACTAGTTAGGTCATTATCCAATTTGTATATTCTTGTCCCAAACAAATACGAATATATTGCGATTTCGAGCATTTACGCCAATCAAATTTTTTACATACATATATGAAAGGTTAATACATAAGTCCAAGCATTAAAACATTAAAAACATTCGATAATAATTGTTTTTGGCCTAAAACTTTCGAAAATTTTATTTACTTTTCACAAATTTTCAAACATATTCATTTTATTTCGTAATTGTTTTTAATTGTTATGGGTTTATTAGCGCATTGTTTCCGGCAAATAACATTTTATAAAAAAGAAACGTTTATTATGTCACAACTAAACTTAAATAAAGGTGTTCTTAGAAATAAATGACTCAAGTCTTTATTTCTGTCGCCATTGTTTTCTTCAGTTTGCATTATCCTACTCAGTTTGGATTATCGACGTACAGGGGATGTTCCTTGAAGAGAAAGTTAAATGTTATCACTGACACTGTTTTCATAACATGCCCAAATCAGATTTGTAAGTCAGAGCCTTGATAAGTTGATTATTTTCCATTGTTAAGAGTTTATTACCAAAAAATGTTAATTTAATGATTTTATAATTTAATAATTGTACATTAATCTGTCAATTTTATTATATTCTTTTGACATTTTTATTGGTGTGGTTACACATTTCTTGAATATTCTTAGCTCTTAATTGGAAAAGGTCATGCATTCCTACTGTTCTGCATGGTTACAGTTGTGATCAAGTTATATGGGAGTCTCAGTGGGATTGTTTGAACTGACATTCTTTTGGCCTGAACATATTTTGTTTAGACATTCCAAACATAACATTCCATTGGTGTTTGAAGTGCAACTTATTAAAAAAGATACTAGTTTTTAAGAGTCTTATTTTCTTTAAAAAATAATTTAAATATGATTGTCTATTTAGTGTTTGCTTTTTGTATTGTCTGGGTATTGTAAAGCCCTTTAAACTAATTGTTTAGCAAAGTTTACAAGCCTTACTTTTCAGAATAAAAACAAACAACAAACAATCAGATAATTCAGGGGAATGGACACAAAAATGTGTGCGTAAGACACAATGTTTTACGGTATTATTCAAGTTGAAAAAAATAAGTGCTTTTATACAGACAAAGCCAATATAGCAGGCATTGAGCATGTAACTTTGCCCCTTATTAACAACCCCATTTTCGCATGGTTCCTGTATGTTTTCAGGTTCTGTCCGCAGTGATTGCAGTGCTGGGAATCATGGATATCGGACGGTCACTGTACGAACATTTCAATAGTGTACTCAAGGATGTACCCATAGTCAACTTTCTTTCACCACTTGTCCTGGTGCTGACCATGGTTAGTATTTAAAGCTGAAGATGATGAGTATTTGGTAATTGGGCATAATGCATTTGGGTAAATGTCATCCCATATTAGCCTGTGCAGAACGCACAGATTAATCAGGTACAACACTTTCCGCTGTAATGGAATTGTTTGTATATTATGTATAATTCTCTTCTTGACAAAATTGAGTTGAGGCAGAAAGTGTCATCCCGGATAAGTCTGTTTGGACTGCACAGGCTTGTCTGAGACGACACTTGACACTCATGCATTTACCCGTTTATACCGAGCGTCTAAAAAAGGCCTTGGCAAACAGCGTAGACCCAGATGAGAAGCCGCATTATTGTATATAGTTTTGCACTGACAGGCTTTTTTCTTCAGCTGCACGGTCCCATAGTCAGACCTGTTTCCAAAGTCAATTATGCATAGTTCTTTCCAAAGCAGAGTAAAAAGAAATTCCGATTAAGAAGAAAATCAGCTTCTTGGTTACCTTCCCAGTGTGTTTTCCAATAGGTCAACAAAAGAAAGTGGAAATTCAGTAAAATACAGTACTACATTAAGGTATATCATTTGAATCTCATTTAATTTATTACATGTGTATTACATGTGTCTGGTTTGCTTCATTACAGGTGGTGCATTGCCTGGTGGTACACTTTGAGCGGAAGAACAGCGTGCGATCATCAGGCTTCCTTTTCATCTTCTGGTTCCTGTTGGTCCTGGTTTCCATAGTAACGTTCAGGTCGAAGATCAGGGTTGCCTACCTTGAGGTGTGTAGAGGGAATGTGGGTAATGATTGCTATGTGTCAGTCGTTTTTTTGTATTTACTTAATGGAGGGGTATATTTGATTCACTCTGTTGGGCATTTTGTCAGTCTGTTTGTCCATGTAAAATATTATAAGTTTGTGGAGCCTAACTATTCTACATTTTTTAAAGCATTTTGAAAATTCAATTATGTCTTGACAAATATGTGTAGATGAGCAAGGCACTATTCAAGCCCATTTTGATTGTGTCACACATTCCTAAGTTATGTGCCCTTGAATGTGTGTAACAAAGAAAGCACAGTCCCCGTAAACCTTTATAAATTTTTTCCATCCTATTAATTTTTATGCCCCCAGTAGGGTGGCATATAGCAGTTGAACTGTCTGTCAGTCTGTCCATCTGTCTGTCTGTCCGTCCTTTCGAAAACTTTAACATTGGCCATAACTTTTGCAATATTGAAGATAGCAACAGCACTTGATATTTGGCATGCATGTGTATCTCATGAAGCTGCACATTTTGAGTGGTGAAAGGTCAAGGTCATCCTTCAAGGTAAAAAGTAAAAAAATACAATCCAAGGGAAGTAATGAGCTTTAAAAGGGAGATCATTTCTAAACCTGCCAAATGATATATTGTACTTTTGTTTAATGAGGCGCAATAGAGGACATTGTGTTTCTGACAAACACATCTCTTGTATTACCCAATCTTCTTATAATTTCTTCAAATTTATTTCATGCATCATTTTGATGCAATACAATCCTGACTAAGTCGTCAACGTCCATCATTATCTTCACCAGTGCCATAATATTGTCCCAGTTATTAACATCACCTCTATGCATAAAAACACTATTGATTGAACGGACTCATTGGACATTAATTATCTTACCATAATTCATTCATGTCTCTGAATAAAAAGCAAGTGTGGGCTAATGTGGTCATAAGGAGCATATGTGTTTTGCAGTTAAAACAATACCTTGGACTTATGGGGCATAATCCACATTAAAATCTACACTGCAATTACACAAATCTAAAATTGTATTCAAGTACATGTGTACATACTTAAATTCTTCTCTTTGTCAAATGCAAAAAAAACCCATACATTTTTATTTTGAATACGCTGTTTACAATTCTCCCAAAATGCTTATTCATTTATACTTGATGTACTGTGCTTGCATTGTTTAGGTTCAATTTTACTGATTGATGATTTTATCAATGGTCATGTTTTAATGATGTTGCAAAATAGAAGCTGCTTAAAAGTTGGATCAATGTGATAAATGACTTTTGATGTCAGACAATCTTTAAACTTTCTGAAGCAGGATGAATGATGTTTTTTATCCATTTTCACTCTGCTCAGTTTTAAAAGGTTTTATAACCAGTTAATAGCTTTTTATATAGGGATCATGATCATCTGCATGCGCTTGAAAAATCCAACATCTCAATGTTTGTACTACATGTATTCAAACTGAAAACATATGTTTGGGGGTGGTAATGTTAAGTCACTGAGCAAATTTCATAACTCTGAACTTCAACTGTTTTGTTTGTTATAATTGGATTAAAAACTGTTCAACATATCCATATCACAGGTACTACAGGTAATTAATTGAAATACACAAATGTGATCATTGTGTGAGGTCACTGACCAAGTTTCATGAACATGACCTGCATTTCAACAGTATAATATCCCTTTTTGATTAATGTTGTTTGCAACTACGCCATATCTCTATATTTGCCAAAGATGTTGAAGTAAAAGGTTACTCAATGTGTTAGGGTCTCATGAACATTCATCGACCGATACAGTGCCCCAGATAGTTATTTGGGAAATAGGGTTTTCACCCATTGATTTTGAATAATAGGGTGATTTCATTCTCAAAATAGGGTGAAATGAGTTATAAAAATGCATACCTTAAAATAATTGCTGCTTTACTTCAGTTGAAGCTGCACACTTGTATTGATTTAAAAAAAAGAGTAAACTATGATAATTAACTTTAATAGACTGACGTTTCATAACATCTTTAATCCTTGAAACTGTCCATGATATAAACTTTAAACTTAAAAAAAAACCCTGATAATTGACATCTTTGTAAATAGGCCTTTTTATTTCGCATCATAATAGAAACTGAAAGTACATCCGCTTTACAAATACATGCACTATGAGAGACGGTTTAAGTCAGATTGAAAACGTATGTATGTCGCCGTAAATAATTTGGTCAGACGCTTTATTTAACAATGAAATCTAGTCCGCAGAGGGTTTGAATAACTTTGACTGTTTTCCTGCTTCGTCAACCAGGGGCTTGCTGAATGAAAGCGTCGCTGCGTTCCGATAATAATTCCAAAGAGAAAATATCGAAAATGAGCAAAGCCTAAAATTTGAAGAATTTGCGTAAAAGTCAAATTGGTTACATTTTCAATACACATGATATTGTATTTCTTTGCGTTTTTAAACATTTTAATAGGGTGAAAGACGCAGAAATGCACCTTATCTGGGGCAGGGTGAGATTGATGTGTTCGGGTATGTCACGTTCTACCTGATGTTTGCCGTGATGCTGGCCCTGCTCGTGATCTCTTGCATCATTGACAAGCAGCCTGTGGGAGCAGTACCTCTGGAAGACCAGGTATTGTGGATCATCGTAATATTGTTAGTGCAATTATGCGCAGCTTGTTGTGAAGCACCACATTTGTGAAAATATTTGTAATGATTAAAAGCACACAAACACACACACACACCAAAAAAACACAAACTAGTATGAAATAAATTGAATGAAATTTAACTGATGAATGTGATTTACACAGACCTTTTTCATGCTGGCATTAATGCTTTAAAGCCAATCAAATGGGAAATTATATACTTTTGGAGTTTGTGACTTATATTGGAAATCACACGCAAATTTACTTTCAGAACCCAGTGTTTTTAGGGTAAAAGTGCGGCAGTTATTTTTTTATAACAATGCAGAATACAAAAAATATTAAGCTCTAAAATGTGCCTTTTGCATTAAAATTCCCAATCTGAGAGGAAATACAACCTTGCCTCAACATGTACAAAAAAACTCAGCCAGAGAAGCTGTGCAACATGTTGATTTAGGTGTATTTATATTCAGACCTTATCAATTTAATTACACTTCTGAAATCAAATGCATCTTATGTTTTTATTCCTTTGTCAAAAGAAAATGAAGTTAAATGAAGTAACGAGAATCTCGAGGTTTTGGAAAAAAAGCTCAAAGAGTAATAATTGTGAAGGTTGCAATAATTAAGAAATTTTACTGATATAGTATTGAATGCTGAGGTAAAAAAAAATGCCTTTGTTCAACCAGACAGTAGGTTATTAAGTCCTATAGGTTTGGCATGTTTTTAACTAAAATTAACCATGTTGGTCAAATTCGATTGAAAAGAGTGGCGATATGTTTGCCATGTTGTGGTAAATATCATTTGTGCAGTACCTTGTGCTATTTTAATTAGTTGTTTAAATTGCACAGAGATAACTTTATAATATTGGATCTAACCTGAAAATGTCTGCTTTCTTAATCCCAGTTAACTATCAAAGGCCTGAGTATTAAAGTTTACATACATTATTGCTTTAGTAAAATGTTATTTCTTTGTAGAACCCGTGCCCTGAGTGGAATGTCTCCTTCCTGTCTAGAATCACATTCTGGTGGTTTAACGGGTAAGCCTTGTTGTGTCAAGAATCAGTATTGTTTTTTAGCTCACCTGAGCACAACGTGCTCATGGTGAGCTATTGTGATCGCCTTTTGTCCGTCGTGCGTTGTGCGTCGTGCGTCATCAACATTTACCTTGTTAACACTCTAGAGGTCACATTTATTGTCCAATCTTCATGAAACTTGGTTAGAACATGTGTCTCAATAATATCTTGGATGAGTTCGAAAATGGTTCCGGTTGGTTGAAAAACATGGCTTCCAGGGGGCGTGGCAGTTTTTCTTATATGGCTATAGTAAAACCTTGTTAACACTCTAGAAGTCACATTTTTAGTCCAATCTGAAACTTGGTGGGAAGATGTGTCCCAATAAAATCTTGGACAAGTTCGAAAATGGTTCTGGTTGGTTGAAAAACATGGCCACCAGGGGGCGGGGCAGTTTTCCTAATATGGCTATAGTAAAACCTTGTTAACACTCTAGAAGTCACATTTATTGTCCAATCTTCATGAAACTTAGTCAGAACATTTGTTATAATGATATCTTGGAAGAGTTCGAAAATTGTTCTAGTTGAATGAAAAACATGGCCGCCAGGGGGCGTGGCAGTTTACCTTATATGGCTTTAGTGTATAGTAAAACCTTGTTAACACTCTAGAAGTCACATTTATTGTCCAATCTTCATGAAACTATTCAGAACATTTTTTCTAACGATATCTTGGATGATTTTGAAAATGGTTCTGGTCTGTTGAAAAACATGGCTGCCAGGGGGCGGGGCAGTTTTCCTTATATGGCTATAGTAAAACCTTGTTAACACTAGAAATCACATTTTTGGTCCAATGCTCATGAAACTTGGTCAAAATATTTGTACTAATGATATCTGGGCTGAGTTTGAAAATGCTTGAGATCCGTTAAAAAAAACATGGCTGCAAGGGGGTCGTGGCATTTTTCCTTATATGGCTATGTAGTAAAACCTTGTTAACACTCTAGAAGTCACATTTATTATCCAATCTTTATGAAACTTGATCAGAACATGAAAATGCTTCTGCTTTGTTGAAAAACATGGATGCTGGGGGCTGTTGACACTTTATAAGCCACATTTATTTGCCAATCTTCATGAGTCGGAACATTTGTTCGAATGAAATCTCGGCTGAAAAAACATGTTAATACTCTTGTTATGATATCTGGGCCGAGTTAAAAATATGTTCCAGTCTGTTGAAATCATTGCCAGAAGGGGGCGGGGCAGTTTTCCTTATATGGCTACAGTTAAACCTTGTTAACAATGTAGAATTGACATTTATTTCCAATCTTCATGAAACTTTTGTTCATATGATACATGTATCACAGCTGATTTCGCAAATGGTTCTGGCTCTTTGAAAAACATGGGTGTGGGTAGTTTTCTTTATATAGCTATTGTAAACCTTTTGAACACTCTAAAAGTCACATTTTAAGTGCAACATTCATGAAACTCGGTCAGAGCATTGGTTCTAATGATATTTGGGCCGAGTTTGATAATGGTTCCGGTCTGTTGAAAATATAGCTGCCATAGGACGGGGTTTGAATTGACAAAAAGCTTGTTGAATTTTGTTTTATTTTCTGAAGAGAATTGTGATAGTGATAATGATGTTTATGATGGTTGGTGGTTATCAACAACAACAAACATGTTTTTTGCTATCTGAATAACCTTTATTAAATATTCTCAAAATGTCATTTAGTAAAATTTGCTCTGCAGAATTTGACAAAAAGATGTTTTACAACCCTTACTAATCATTAATACTTCTCAGGTGAGCAACCAGGGCCACCATGGCCCTCTTGTTTATTTTTTTTTAAAGAATAATTTGTTGAAAATGCTTTCCTTGTTGTATATAACAGTTTTTTTTTACCTTATCTAACAGACGCCGAATATCGGCGCCTTCCCCCACCAAACTAGGCTGGTTTTTTCCCCTTTCAGAACCAAAAATTCCTCCAAAAAAAAAAAAAAAAAAAAAAAAAAAAATGTTTTTTTTTTTTTTTTTTTAATAGAAAGTGTGTCTAATGATTATAATAACTCAATTCTATTTCAATTTAATCTTGCAAAACGTAATAAATTATGAAAAAAAACAATGAATATAGTGCAAACATGTACAAATGTATTGTAATGATGAGAGAGTAAGTAAACAAATCCCCCAAAAAGGGGAACGCCGCGAAAATTCCCACACGCACAATTTTTCCCCAAAGTGGAAAATCCCGCGTAAAATTTCCCCCACATAAGGGCTAAAGGCCCCTTCCCCCACAACCCCAAAAAAACCTGTATAACTATATTTAAGATGTTGGTGTTGAACAAAACAGTATTTATGTTTTTTATTTTTCATGATGTAATTTTGTTTATAAGCTTATTTTTATACGCCCGTTTTTAAAAACGGGATGTATTATAGTTTCACCCTTGGCGAACGGCGGGCGGGCGGGCGGCGTCCACAGCAGTGTCCGCTCTCTAATTCAAATAGTTTTCATCCGATCTTCACCAAACTTGGTCAGCAGTTGTGTCTAGACAATATCTAGGTCAAGTTTGAATATGGGTCATGCCAGGTCAAAAACTAGGTCATGGGGTCACTTAGTGCATTTCAAGGATTAAGCATGGTGTCCGCTCTCTAATTGAAGTAGTTTTCATCCGATCTTCACCAAATTTGGTCAGAAGTTGTGTCTAGATGATATGTAGGTCAAGTTCAAATACGGTTTATGCCGGGTCAAAAACTAGGTCACGAGGTTACTTAGTGCATTTCAAGAATTTAGCATGGTGTCTGCCCTCTATTTATCCCCCGCCATAGGCGCAGGGATATTGTTTTGGCGTTGTCCGTCCGTCTTTCGGTCCGTCTGTCTGTCAGTCCGTCGGGCACTTTTGTGTCGGGAGCCATATCTTGGAAGTGCTTTGGAGGATTTCAATGAAACTTGGTATGAGTATATATATAGATAATAGGAGGATGCACGCCAAATGGCATTGTACACCATTGGATAATAAAGGAGTTATGGCCCTTTGTATTTTGAAAAAATGCTTTTTTGAGTGTCAAATATAACACTTTTGTGTCCAGAAGCATATTGGCGGGGGATATCAATTCAACAAATTTGCTTGTTGAAGTAATTTTTATCTGATCTTCACCAAATTTAGTCAGATGTTACATCTAAATGATATCTAGGCCAAGTTCAAATATGGGTCATGCCGTGTCAATAACTAGGTCTCGAGGTCACTTAGTGCATTTCAAGCATTGAGTATGGTGTCCAAAACCTTCGAACGGGAATATCTTGTGACAGTTTGGCACTCTTGTTTTACAATGAAAAAATATAGTTTTCACACTTTATTTCTTCAAATATGAAAAAAGAGAGCTCACACTAATCTTGTTAAAACAGACGTAGGAATATTCAAGGAATCAATACCAGATTTGTTTCTGTCTGAATGGTGTTTTTACCTAAGATGAACCCAAATAAGAACAATAAATTCATTTGTTAATTATTACCCTATTTGTGAAGTTAAGAGGAGTATACTAGCATAACCATACATGTCTGTCTGTCTGTATTTTTAACCAGGTTTTTAACCAGGTTTTCCGAAGGAAAAAACTGGTTATTAGATTGGCGAATGCGGGCGGGCTGGCGGGCGGGAGGAACAAGCTTGTCCGGGCCATAACTATGTCGTTCATTGTCAGATTTTAAAATCATTTGGCACATTTGTTCACCATCATTGGACGGTGTGTCGCGCGAAATAATTACGTCGATATCTCCAAGGTCAAGGTCACACTTTGAGTTCAAAGGTCAAAAATGGCCATAAATGAGCTTGTCCTGGCCATAACTATGTCATTCATTGTGAGATTTTAAAATCATTTGGCACATTTGTTCACCATCATGGGACGGTGTGTCGCACGAAAGAATCACGTCAATATCTCCAATGTCAAGGTCGCCACGACTAAAAATAGATTAAAAAAAAAAAAAACTTACAAAGGGCGTTAATTTTGTTTGTTCATTTCAAAAGTTCAGTTTGAGTTTTCTCCCTTTATCAGATTTTTTTTCACAATGAAAACCTGGTTTTGTGACAATTTTGTCCCTTGTTTATTTTATTTTTGGAAACAAACTTTTCGAAGACATTCACCTATATGTACACTTTGACATAAGACATTCAAGTGTGCAGGGACAAAGGGACTAAAACTTTTGATATGAAGTTGTTCATATACAATAAAAGTTATGTTCCTTTATGACCTTATGATAATATATATGATCTATAAGCGAAATATTTTTTTTGGTCTGTAACATCACATAATAGTCCCCTGCAAAGTCTGTAAAATTATGCCCCTTTGGTAAACACTGACAATACATGGGGTAATATATATAGCAAAAGAACTTGAAAAAACACCATTTCCTCTGAAACCACAGGGGCAGAGGTTAAATATATGGTATGTTAAGAGGTATTGTTGTACTTTTTAGCTTGACTATTATATATGAAATATATATAGTGAAGCTATCCTACTCAACCCGGCGTCGGCGTGACCGTCTGCGTTACCGTTAGAGTTAGCGTGCAAATGTTAGTTTTTGTACTACCCCAATTATTTTCATTGTCCCTTGACATATTGCTTTTATATTTTGCATACTTGTTTACCAACATCACCATAACCTATAAACAAGAGCAGACAACTCTATCAAGCATTTTGTGATAATTATTGCCCCTTTTATACTTAGAATATTTATATTATTGATGAATCTATGTTAAAGTTTGCGTACTACCCCAAATATTCCCTTTATCCTTTGACATATTGCTTTTATATGTTGCAAACTTGTTTACCAACATGACCCCAACCTAAAAACAAGAGCAGACCACTGTATCAAGCATTTTGACATAATTATGGCCCCTTTTACACTTAGATTATTGAACATTTTGCTTAAATTGCCATAACTTCTTTATTTATGATATGATCACATTTTATTATTACTTTGACAAAACAACACTTACCTGAATACCACAATGGATTCCACCAAAACAATACCCCACGCCCCTACCCAGAATCCCTTCCCCCCCCAACCTTGCTCCCCAATTTTTTTTTAAACATCATCTACTAAATTACCCCACCCTACATTATACCACCCTCTCACCCCCACCCCCAATTTTTTTTTAAACATCATCTCATAAATTACCCCACCCCACATTAAACCCACCCTCTCACCCCCCCCCCCCCTACCCACCCCCATTTTTTTTTAAACATCATCTAATAAATTACCACACCCCACATTATACCCCCTTCTCGGCCCCTACCCCCCCCCCCCCCCCCCCCCCCCACAATTTTTTTTTGTCTCCTTTTTTTATTTTCGAAAGTTCGTCTAATAAATGACCCCACCCAACATTATACCCCCCTCTCAACCACCCCCCCCCCCCCCCAAAAAAAAATTTTTTTTTTTTCCTTTTTTTTATTTTTGAAAGATTGTCTAATTAATTATTGAATATGAACAATTTCCCCATGATGGCTTACCTTATAATGTCAAGCACTCGAATAGTCGAGCGCGCTGTCCTCTGACAGCTCTTGTTACAATTCATATAAATTATGTCGCTGGGCTAAATATCAGCTCACCCAGGAGTTCACAGGATTAATATTGATTTATATATCAATGATAAAAATATTGTTTTGCAGAACCAAAATAATCAATTTTTATACTACATCATACAGTGGTCTTCTACAGAGCTTGGTAAAACCATACCGCTGTGTTCAAAACATGGCCATGCAGTATGGACATTTATTTTTATGCCCCTGGTAAGGTGGCATATAGCAGTTGAACTGTCCTTCAATCAGTATGTCTGTCTGTCCGTCTGTCCGAAAACTTTAACGACCATAACATTATTTGCCCCGGATCGAAAGATCGGGGGTATATTGTTTTTGGCCTGTCTGTCATTGTATGTGTTTGTGTGTGTCCCAAAACTTTAACCAAAACTTTAACCTTGGTAATAACTTTTGCAATATTCAAGATAGCAACTTGATATTTGGCATGCATGTGTATCTCATGGAGCTGCACATTTTGAGTGGTGAAAGGTCAAGGTCACCCTTCAAGGTCAAAGGTCAAAAAACAAATTCAAAAACTTTAACCAAAACTTTAACCTTCTTCATAACTTCTGCAATATTGAAGATAGCAACTTGATATTTAGCATGCATGTGAACCTCATGGAGCTGCAAATTTTGAGTGGTGAAAGGTGAAGGTCATCCTTCAAGGTCAAAGGTCAAATTTATGGCTTGAAAGCGGCGCAATAGGGGGCATTGTGTTTCTGACAAAAACATCTCTTGTTCAATATTGAACATAGCAACTTGATATTTGGCATGCATGTGCATCTCATGGAGCTGCACATTTTGAGTGGTGAAGGTCAAGGTCAAGGTCATCCTTCAAGGTCAAATGTCAAATATATGGCGTCTGTCCGTCCGTCCGAAATCTTTAACATTGGCCATAACTTTTCAATATTGAAGATAGCAACTTGATATTTGGCATGCATGTGTATCTTATGGAGCTGCTCATTTTGAGTGGTGAGAGATGAAGGTCAAGGTCATCCTGCAAGGGCAAATTTCAAATATATGGCGTCTGTCTGAAAACATAACTTTTTCAATATTGAAGATAGCAACTTGATATTTGGTATGCATGTGTATCTCATAGGGCTGCACATTTTGAGTGGTGAAAGATGAACTTCAAGGTCATCCTTCAAGGTCAAATGTCAAATATATGGCGTCTGTCTGTCCGAAAACTTTAACATTTGCCATAACTTTTTCAATATTAAAGATAGCAACTTGATATTTTGCATGCACGTGTATCTCATGGAGCTGCACATTTTGAGTGGTGAAAGATGAAGGTCAAGGTCATCCTTCAAGGTCAAATGTCTATTATATGGTGTCCGTCCGTCCAAAAACTTTAACATTGACCATAACTTTTTCAATACACTGTAACTCCAATATAACGCGGATGACGGGGTCCAAGCCACGCAACAGCGTTATAAACGGAGAGCGTTATAAGTTTTGAGCTTATTTATTTAAGAGGGCTATAAAAACAGGTAAAGTATAGCCTATAATATAGGTCCTGTGTAATGTCATGCTGTGTTGTCATCCGCAAATACATGCATATAAACCGAATCGAACGATAACAGTATACATACCGCTTTTTTTATGTGCACATTTATCCAATAATCCATTATAATAACAACATCACTTACGAAAAAATAATGTTTAACATTTATGACAAGAAATATGTTTACGAATTTCGTAAACAAATTCATATGCCTACGCCATTTTTCAGAAAAATTAGTACAGTGCATTATGGGACACAGCACAGCTTTCATTGGACGAGGGAATTTAAATTTTGATTGAATGCAATACGATACATATACAAAGAAATCTTTTATTGCGTCAAACGCAGCATGTAAAAAACGTGCTTTCTGTGGACTTTTGATAACGGGCACAAATACAAGTGCATCTCTGTTAACTATTACACTGCGTTAGCATGTAAATAAAACGCAGGATTTTTTAATTTCTTTTTCGTATACGTACTGAAACATTAAACACACACACAGATATTTTTATTTATCAAGCATGTGTAGCATATAATAAACGATAACACACTTACACAGCCATAGTTTATACAATGAAATACCATACACGATAAATACAAAACATAAACAGGTAACCGTTTTAAAAAACTTTAATTTGATAATTATCCCGCTTGCACTTGCCTTATTGAAATTAGCGCACTGAACCGCTCTGATAGGGAATACATGTAATAAACACGGACTCGCGAGTTTTCACACCTTTATTGACATTACACAACAGATTAACACCAATTAGCTGTCGAGTGTTGTTCAACCTCTAATCGATTAAAATCAGTTTATCGGACGGATAAAGCAATCAAGCTGTGATCGACGGCTTCTTTGAATTTTCTGAAAATACATGAGGTTGCATAACATGGATTTGAATCAGAAATGGAAGGTTGGAGAAAAAAAGGGATCCAAGGACCCCCCGCGTTATATTGGACACAGCGTTATAACGGACCACACTATATTGGAGTTACAGTGTATAGAAGATAGCAACTTGATATTTGGCATCCATGTGTATCTCATAGTGCTGCACATTTTGAAAGGTGAAAGGTCAAGATCATCCTTCAAGGTCAAGGTCAAAGGTCAAATTTTGCAATATTGAAGATAGAAACTCAATATTTGGCATTCATGCATATCTCATGGAGCTGCACATTTTGAGTGGTGAAAGGTCAAGATTATCCTCCAAGGTCAAAGGTCAAATTTTGCAATATTGAAGATAGCAACTCGATAATTGGCATGCATGCGTATCACATGAAGCTGCACATTTTGAGTGGTGAAATGTCAAAGTCATCCTTCAAGGTCAAGGGCAAAGGTAAAATGTTTGCAATATTGAAGATAGCAACTTGATATTTGGCATGCATGTGTATCTCATGGAGCTGCACATTTTGAGTAGTGAAAGGTTAAGGTCATCCTTCAAGGTCAAGGGTCAAATATTGCAATATTGAAGATAGCAACTCGATATTTGACATGCATGCCTATCTTATGGAGCTGCACATTTTGAGTGGTGAAAGGTCAAGGTCATCCTTGAAGGTCAAGGTCAAATTTTGCAATATTGAAGATAGCAACTCGATATTTGGCATGCATGCATATCTCACTGAGCTGCACATTTTGAGTGGTTAAAGGTCGAGGTCATTCTTCACGTCAAAGGTCACATATATGGCTTCAAAGCTACGTAATAGGGGACATTGTGATTCACGAACACACAGTGTTTTTTTTTTCACTTATAGCGGAATGGTGGTGGGGCCTATATATAGTAGTGGGGGACATATTGTTTTTGCCCTGTCTGTTGGTCTGTCTGTAGGTCTGTTGGTCTGTCTGTTGGTCTGTTGGTCTGTCTTTTTGCGCCAACTTTAACATTTTGCAATAACTTTTGCTATATTGAAGATAGCAACTTCATATTTGGCATGCATGTGTATCTCATGAAGCTGCACATTTTGAGTGGTGAAAGGTTAAGGTCAAGGTCATCCTTCAAGGTCAGAGGTCAAATATATGTGGCCAAAATCGCTCATTTTATGAATACTTTTGCAATATTGATGATAGCAACTTGATATTTGGCATGCATGTGTATCTCATGGAGCTGCACATTTTGAGTGGTGAAAGGTCAAGGTCAAGGTCATCCTTCAAGGTCAGAGGTCAAATAAATGTGGCCCTAATCGCTTATTTTATAAATACTTTTGCAATATTGAAGATAGCAACTTGATATTTGGCATGCATGTGCATGTCATGGAGCTGCACATTTTGAGTGGTGAAAGGTCAAGGTCAAGGTCATCCTTCAAGGTCAGAGATCAAATATATGTGGCCCAAATCGCTTATTTTATGAATACTTTTGCAATATTGAAGATAGCAACTTGATATTTGGCATGCATGTGTATCTCATGGAGCTGCACATTTTGAGTGGTGAAAGGTCAAGGTCATCCTTCACAATGTCAAGGTCATCCTACAAGGTCAAACATCATATAGGGGGACATTGTGTTTCACAAACACATCTTGTTTCATCATTAGTTTCAGACAGTTCAGCCCTCATGCACAGTCTCAGTTTTCTTAGCCATTTTTAGTCTAATTTGGATCTTGTAAATCAATAAAATGGCAAATTTGAGCATTTTTTATCAATAAAATGGACCAAATTGGAATGATTTTATCAACAAATATTGACACAATATAGATACATCAGGCCTTTTCTTGGAGAGAAAAATTCAATTAATGTGAAAA
The DNA here is from genome assembly GCF_020536995.1 of Dreissena polymorpha. Classification (NCBI taxonomy): domain Eukaryota; kingdom Metazoa; phylum Mollusca; class Bivalvia; order Myida; family Dreissenidae; genus Dreissena; species Dreissena polymorpha. Next base: position 7,343,622 of record NC_068356.1, read on the forward strand.
GTCCACTGATTTGGAAAAAACTATTTAATACAACTCTTTATAATAAATCAAAATAATATAAATTATAGTCATATACTTTGTTAGTTGTTTATGAAATAAATTTGAGATATATTTATAATGATTAAGACACAGTTCTTTCCAAAAAAAAAAAAAAAAAAAAAAGTTTTTTTTTTAAACTTCCGGAGGGGATTTATTTTACAAAATGGGGGGAAAATATATACGCTTTTTTGAGGGGAATGGGGCTGAATATTGGTCCTGAAATTGCCATAAAAAACACTTGACACAACTCTTGTTTCTGTCTCAACTGCCACTGACACTGTGCAATGGGCATTCAACAAGCTCTTATAAGAAACTGTCATTTGTAATAAAAAAAACTTACGTCCTGATAACCAATATAATAACAGCTTTTGCACACTCCGTTTTCCCTTTTATGGAACAATGTCCATCTTGTATTTAACAATATTTTATGTTGTGTAAGTAAGCCAATTTTTGCACTGTGAAGGAATTCATTACATTATAATAACAAACCAAAATTAATCAATGTAAAAGATAGTGTCTGGTAACTAAATGTAAACTGTTAAATCATTAAATGTTATCATTTCAACAGGGTTTTTATGATATGCTATGCTCAACTCAATATTTGCATACCATGAAATATATATAGAAAATAATTGAGTCGTGTTCTGAGAAAACTGGGCTTCATGCATGTGCGTAAAGTGTCGTCCCAGATTAGCCTGTGCAGTCCGCACAGGCTAATCAGGGACGACACTTTCCGCCTAAACTTGATTTTTTGCAAGGAGGGACTTCCTTGAAACCAAAAATACCTTAAAAGCGGAAAGTGTCGTCCCTGATTAGCCTGTGCTGACTGCACAGGCTAATCTGGGACGACACTTTACGCACATGCATTAAGCCCAGTTTTGTCAGAACATGACTCAATTGATGTAAGCCCCTTTCTCTGCCTATTTGCAGCCTTGTGATACTGGGCTACAAGCGTGCGTTGGTTCAGACTGACCTCTGGAACCTTAACCCCAATGACAAGTGTAGCAGCGTGATGCCAAAGTTTGATGCTCATCTACAGGCAGAGATGCAGAAGTGCAAGGCGTGAGTAGCCTATCTCTTTGGTTTTAACATAAAAGATGACAAGTAGTGGTTATTATCTCCTGGGTTTGGTTGATATAAAGATAAAAGCTCAATATTACCTTTCATTTTGAGGCTAGACTTTTGGGCTATTATAACTGTTCAACAATTTAATATAAGATTTAAACAGGACGCGTGTTATGCTGAACATTTGATTTATCATCTTGAGTAAATGGAACAGTTGACTTCATATTTTAAACAACATTCCATCTCACATTTTGCCGTTGACTAAAACACCTTAAAACTCTTAAAGAGAATAATGTACCATAGCAATAATAATTATTTAAGACATAACATTAATGACTTAATGTCCCCTGACATTTTGCTATTTCTTGAAAAAAAAGACAAGGTCTTGTCATAAGAGAAGAGCTTTACTATAACCCTGTAGAAATGTTCATATAAGTTTTAATATTTCATATAACATTTCATGCAGATCCAACTCAGCCACACAGCAATCCAGCAGCCTGCCGCGTGATATCGAAATGAAGGAAATGGGGGCGTCTGGTGGGGCTAAGGACATCAAAGACACCCCAGAGGCGAAGGTAATCCAGTCAGAGATGGTGAAGAAGCAGCCAAGACTGTTTCTGGCCATGGTTAAGACGTTCTGGTTCAAGTCCCTGGTGGCCGCAGGGTATAAGCTGCTCTATGACATGCTGCAGTTTGTCAGCCCTCTGTTACTGAAGTAAGTGTTTAGTTTATTTTTGTTCAATTGTAACCAAAGCCTCAGGATTATTTGAAAGGCTGTCGAGTCCGTTTTCTGGGACTAGAATCAGTTCTTGGTGTCTATGGGGGAGCTCTTAAGAATGCTCCCACAGTTGCGATTGACCGCATGACCTCCCGGTTGCTAGTCGGACACCATATCCATTACGCCACGGTAACCTTTATGTAAGGGTATGTTCTTTGAGTCATCTAACTGACAAGTTTGGAGTAGCTTGTCTCAATTCTTACTTAAGTACTCCATGGTGCTGTTAATGAGACAATTTTTAGTTAGATCTGAATTTATATGAGTGCAAATAGTCATGATGATTATGTTCTTGTAATAAAGAACTTATGAACAAATAGACAATTGTGACGGATATGTTCTTGAAATGAAGAACATGTGGACAAATAGACAAATGTGAGGAATATTTTCTTGAAATAAACTGCATGTGAACAAATAGGCAATTATGTTGAAAATGTTCTTGAAATAAAGCGTATGTGAACAAATAGGCAATTATGACAAAAAATGTTCTTAAATAAAGAATACACTTCAACACCATTATTTCGAACACTGATAATCCGAAGTCACCGTTATTTCGAAGTATATTTCGGGTCCCGATATTGGTTCTTCTTTGTTTAATGTAAAATTTCATTGTTAATCCGAACTTCGTTAAACCGAAGAAATCGTTAATTCGAAGTGATTCGGTCGGTCCCAACACTATAATTCGCACCTTATTAACAATCTTTAATCCGAAGTCAAAACTGCAAAATACTGAGCGTTATTTCACACCTTTGTCGTGGCTCGTCAAAAGCCGATAATTACACCTTTGTCGTCTGCGCGAACGCCGGTGTACAGAGAGACATCGGATATTAGTTTGATTTTAATTAAGTTCCCAAAATGTATTAATATGTATGTATGTCTGATAATTTGTGCTACCGTAATTACTCTTTGTTTTCGGACACTTAAAAATAATAATTTTTTTTCGTGTCCGAAAACTTAGATACGAAAAATATTCACAAAATACAGTTCTCCGAAAACTTACAGTCGAAAATTTAAGTGTCCGACAAAAGCGTCAATTGTATCAACGACTACCGGTAATAGCACGCGCTTATAAAATACCATGCCGTATAGTATAAATTACAGTTATATATTTTTGCACTGCATTTTCAATAATTTTATATGCTTTATTTATTTGACAAAAAGTTACTGCAAGGTTGTACTTTGACCAACGAGTTCAAAGATGAGCATGTGATGTACCGATACTCGCTAGTAAGAACCTGTTATTAACGCATTAAAAAAGCAAACTATGAATTCTTGTTTGTTCATTTCCGATAATTGTTGTCTAACTCCTTTTATTGTTCGTAAAACTTGCAATAGGGTGCATCGCACTTTGAAGCGTTTAGTATGTGTCACAGTTATTTTACTGAGAAGGGGTGGTAAAATTTCAGTAGATAATTGAACTGTTAATTGGCACAACCCATGATAATTGTCATAACGCTTATTATACTAGCGGGCGAAACCATTGTTTAATACCAGTTTACAAGGTTATTTACCCAATAACGCAAATGTAATGGTCCGTTGCCCTCAAGCATGCACCTGCCATGTTTTAAGATATTAATCTGGTTGTTAAACCCCATGATCGAAGTGTCATTAGATATCGAAAACAGGACCGAAATTTGGTAAAATAACGCTGTAAAATATACTGTCCGAAAACTAAGAGACATTAATTATGGACGAAAACCCGTGTGTCCGAAAATTAAGAGTCACGAAAAATAATTATTTTTGCTAAAAAAAGGGGTGTCCGAAAACTTAGAGTGTCCGAAAACATAGAGTAGTTACGGTATTTGTTATATTTTATATGTTCTGTAATAAGACAAAAATAAAAACAAGAAAAATAATCGTTTTACTCCTCCGTTTGTTACAGGTGGAAATCTATTGCTATCTGACTAGATTACGCTTTTCAGTAAGCGTGTAACCGAACCATGCGAATTCCACAAAGTTACATTTTTTACAGAATCAAAGAAGTCTTCTGTCAAATGTTTATTTCAAATTATCGTTAATCCGAAGTTTTTTTAACGGTCCCGACGACTTCGAAATAACGGTGTTGAAGTGTATGAGAAAGATATCTTGGAACTGAATGGAATTACTGGAATAAACAAATAATCTTTGTTGTTGCTTTGCTATTATTGTAGTATCTTAATTTAAATAAGATGCCTGCTGTTATAAAACTGTTAATCTGAGACAAGTCCAGTTCAAAATGTTTGTCTGACGAACTTTCATGCATTTTCATGTTATGATGAGATAGGAACAGCTCTGTCTGTTTGGAAGCTATTTAATTTATATAAACTGTTAACCATAGCTTGATTGTTGGACTTCCCTTGACAGACCTTGTCTGTCCGTCTGCTTGTCCGTCGCTCTGTCCGTCCATCAGTCAGTTGAATCAGACTTTTCAGTAGGCATTCTCCTTAACTTTTCAGCAAAATTCAAAACATCAGGCTTTGCTACTTATGATATGAAGTTGTGCTTATGTGGTTTGCTTTAAGAAACATTGAACAGTTACAAAAGTAACAAATTCTAGTTTAAATATGAATGAAATAAAAATAATTGAAGTGTTAACTCTTTCAGTGCTGGAACCGAATTTTGAAGGCCTTTGCAAACAGTTTGGATCCAGATGAGACACCACAAAACGTGGCGTCTCATCAGGGTCCAAACTGTTTGCTATTCTGATATTTTTGTTTGAAAAAATCGAAGAAAATGCTAATTTAAGAAATGCAGCAGACGATATTTTAGCAGACAACAAATTTCCCAGCATGCAAAGGGTAAATGTGATGGTGACTGTATTTTGTGCAGGTACCTGATGGTGACTGTATTTTGTGCAGGTACCTGATGGTTACTGTATTTTGTGCAGGTACCTGATGGTGACTGTATTTTGTGCAGGTACCTGATGGTGACTGTATTTTGTGCAGGTACCTGATAGCATACACCAAGGACAAGTCCCAGGAGACCTGGAAGGGCTTCTGGTACGCCAGTGTCATGCTGGTAGTAGTGATGTTCCAGACCATCATCCTGCACCAGTACTTCCAGCACTGCGTCGTCGTAGGCATGCGGCTGCGCACCGCAATCATCGGCTCTGTGTATGAAAAGGTGAGGGTCTGTGTAGAAAGTATTAACCCATATATGCCTAGTGTCTAGAAAAAGGGCCTTGGCAAACAGCGTAGACCCAGATGAGATGACGCATGATGCGGCTTCTCATCAGGGTCTGCGCTGTTTGCTTAAAGGAATTTCTGTAAGAAATATTCTAAATATAGAAATAAATATACTAGACATCCCTAATTTTGGAAATAATTTGATTCAATTTAGAAGGATGGAAGAGTCCACTAGGCATAAATGGGTTAAGTTAGAGTGGATGTATGGATAGTATTAGGTAAGAGGGGCTGTGTTGATACTATTGGTCCTTTACCAAGGAAAAGTGAAATGGCTATATGCAACCTGCAAAAAAAACAAAACAGCCTGCGAGTAATTTGCAGTCTGTTGAGGTTGTATGCTGTTTGGTGCCCATCAGTATCTTTGGGTTGGAAATGAAGCCTCTTAAACTTTACTCTAGTTAGAAAGATCTATATTTTCATTTTATTTATTTAAGGTACTACAAACGTGTCAGAATGCATATCATGGTGTTAAATAAGTAATTTGGAAGGATGAAGTGGCTGAGGTGACCATTTTGAAACATGATGTGCCTTATTTATAGTATTTGATACTTGGTTGAAATGGTGAAGTAGATTGAGTGTCTACTCTGAAACTGAGACGTCCCAGATTCAATATAGCTTCAGCTTTTAAAAGCTTTAAGCTATGTTTATGATCATAATTTAAGGTAAATATCCCTTTGGTTTAGAATTTGTAGGTAAATCATACAAGCATGTGCAATGTTTGTTAGTCTGTGCCTTGTGGGTTGGTAAGCCTATTACAGAACTAGAAAATTAATTCCAATTAAACATAAATTACAGGACACGGACTCGAGAGCATTTCTCTAAGCCTGAGGCTTTCGATGCAATCTAGATAAAATAAATAGGTTTAATCTAATTAAACATATGGTGTTACCTTATTTCAACGGGGAAAGATAACAGGTGATCACGTTTTGTCGTATCTAACTTTCCTAGCTTAAGTTAAAATTCCTCATTTCATTGTTGTCATTTAAAGAATGTGATAGTAAATGTGTGTGAAGTGTCCCAGATAAGACTGTTAAGTCCGCACATGCCAATCAGTTTCTGGGCTTATTTGGAATTTCACTAAGAAGCTATGTCCTTTAAACAAAGATACCATAAAAGCAGAAAGTGCTGTCCCTGATTAAGCTGTGACAACACTTTATGCACATGCATTAAGTTCAGCTTTCCCAGAAGAACGGTCACATGTTTCTTTGTTTTCACAGTTGTCACGTTCTCCTTCTGTTATCTAGATGTTAAAGCTGTCCAATGCAGCACGCCGTACCTCTACAGTGGGCGAGATAGTCAACCTGATGTCTGTTGATGCCCAGCGCTTCAACGACATGATGACCTACATCAACATGGTCTGGTCCGGCCCTGTCCAGATCTCATTCTCCATCTACTTCCTGTGGGTCACGCTGGGGCCGTCCATACTGGCCGGGCTCGGGGTCATGATAGTCATGATACCGCTCAACGCCGTGGTCGCCAACAAGGTGAAGCAGTACCAGGTGAAACAGATGAACCTGAAAGACAAGAGGATCAAGATGATGAATGAGATCTTGAACGGGATCAAGGTGAGTTCTCTGGAATTTAAGCTTACCTCTACATGCTTGATACATCATCCCAAAACAGTATTATACTTGGTCGCAAAATGTTGCTTATTTTTTAAAGTGTCAACAACCAAAGGATACTGGATTCACAAGTGTCACTTGGTACTTGTTGTTTGTGAATTGTCATAGTTATACAGAATAGTCAGACCTATAATACCTTAATATAGGTGTCTGGGTAATGCTCTGTGTTTATTGGTTTAAGTACATGTACAACATCTTTATTTCTATGTTTCTACTTGTGTTCTAGTCTTTAGCGCCATTGAGGTCACTAACCAAGTGCCAAAATATGACCTGCAATTGAGCAGAATTATTTATGTAGAAGATGCTTATTAAACTATCAAATTAAAAGAAAAGTCAAGTGCGCTGTTTTGAGACAGCTTGTTGTTTAACAGTTTGAAGCATGCCTAAGGTGCCATACTTTTGTTAACAGAAACTATTAATTTCATTATCACTGAATGAACACTTTTAAGTGTTGCAATTTGAACCGAAAAGGAAATTGGTATGGGTTTTGTAATCAATTTTGTATAACTTCCTAAGGGAAAATGATCTTATACAAATTTAATCTTTACACAAATTGGAAGACACTGAAGAATTGCATCACCAATGTCTTGTACCATTCACCAGATTTTGAAGCTGTACGCGTGGGAGAGGTCCTTTGAACAGAAGGTGCTGAAGATACGCAACAAAGAGTTGGCCGTGCTCAAACGCATGTCCTACCTGAACGCTGTAACCACTTTCATGTGGACTGTAGCTCCTGTAGCGGTGAGTGTTGACTTGCTGAGGATTATGCAATTCAGCCTAGTTCAGATTGCGCAGGCTTATCTCGGACAACACTTTATGCACACTTGTCCCAGAACAATGCTCTATGTATCCATAGCCAACGTAAGTGTCAACTTTCACTCTAGATGTATCCATTGCCAACATAAGTGTCAACTTTCACTCTAGATGTATCCATTGCCAACTTAAGTGTCAACTTTCACTCTAGATGTATCCATTGCCAACGTAAGTGTCAACTTTCAGTCTAGATGTATCCATTGCCAACTTAAGTGTCAACTTTCACTCAAGATGTATCCATTGCCAACGTAAGTGTCAACTTTCACTCTAGATGTATCCATTGCCAACGTAAGTGTCAATTTTCACTCTAGATGTATCCATTACCAACATAAGTGTCAACTTTCACTCTAGATGTATCCATTGCCAACGTAAGTGTCAACTTTCACTCTAGATGTATCCATTGCCAACGTAAGTGTCAACTTTCACTCTAGATGTATCCATTGCCAACGTAAGTGTCAACTTTCACTCTAGATGTATCCATTGCCAACGTAAGTGTCAACTTTCACTCTAGATGTATCCATTGCCAACGTAAGTGTCAACTTTCACTCTAGATGTATCCATTGCCAACGTAAGTGTCAACTTTCACTCTAGATGTATCCATTGCCAACGTAAGTGTCAACTTTCACTCTAGATGTATCCATTGCCAACGTAAGTGTCAACTTTCACTCTAGATGTATCCATTGCCAACGTAAGTGTCAACTTTCACTCTAGATGTATCCATTGCCAACGTAAGTGTCAACTTTCACTCTAGATGTATCCATTGCCAACGTAAGCGTCAACTTTCACTCTAGATGTATCCATTGCCAACGTAAGTGTCAACTTTCACTCTAGATGTATCCATTGCCAATGTAAGTGTCAACTTTCACTCTAGATGTATCCATTGCCAACATAAGTGTCAACTCTCACTCTAGATGTATCCATTGCCAACGTAAGTGTCAACTTTCACTCTAGATGTATCCATTGCCAATGTAAGTGTCAACTTTCACTCTAGATGTATCCATTGCCAACGTAAGTGTCAACTTTCACTCTAGATGTATCCATTGCCAACTTAAGTGTCAACTTTCACTCTAGATGTATCCATTGCCAATGTAAGTGTCAACTTTCACTCTAGATGTATCCATTGCCAACGTAAGTGTCAACTTTCACTCTAGATGTATCCATTGCCAATGTAAGTGTCAACTTTCACTCTAGATGTATCCATTGCCAATGTAAGTGTAAACTTTCACTCTAGATGTATCAATTGCCAACATAAGTGTCAACTTTCACTCTAGATGTATCAATTGCCAACTTAAGTCTCAACTTTAACTCTAGACCAATGAGAATACCTATTACAGTTAATCTCTGGTTTTATTGTTTTCTTATGATAAGAAATGGATGAAGATTAAGAGAGTTTGTAGTTCTTGGGATTATGTTCTTGTATTGAACATGTACATTCAATCTTGATTGTATCTCGAGCTAAAGACCTGTATATGTTATTGGATGCACATGCACCCCTACGATTTATTACATAGTTTAAACTTAACAGCTTGTTACTCCAGAGAAGTTATTTTTGAATCTGTTGTATAGTAATCTCCCTTTGATAAGGGACAAATATATTGAACCACCATTAAATTAAGTTCATTATAAAAATATGTTCTTTTAAAAAATATTTTCCCTGCAAACATTGGAAAAAAAGTATGGGTGAAGTGTTCCGTATTAAGTTGGAGACAACATTAACAACACAAAAGGCACTGTTCTGGTTGTTATGACTTTCTCTTTTCATGGGCATTACCTTTTAAATCAATGAGCTGTGGTTTTCCATTAGAAAGCTGGACAAAGTGTGTACACAAAATTTTGGCAGTGTGCGTTTTGAAAGCTTTCCAGTCTCTGGCTATTTCGAGAGTGCTTTCCAAACTTTGTCTTACGCTATATGCAGCCAGGAAAGCTCCAGCCCAGCCTGTGCAATTACGCAATCTGTTCAGGAGCTAAGCTGTCCTCTAAATGCATGCAAGGTTTTGTGTTACTGGTCTAAGGGGACAAGATGGCTCCTGACTAGACATCATGAATGTGCAGGCTGGTCTAGAGCTCCACATTGCGCAATGCCCATATGGCATAAGACGCATTTTTGCATACCATGTTCCTTTCAGGTGTGCTTGGTGACATTTGCCGTGTATGTGCTTGTGGATGACAAGAACATCTTGGACGCAGAGAAAGCCTTTGTGTCGCTATCACTGTTCAACATTCTGCGGTTCCCTCTCTCTATGCTGCCCAATGTCATCTCTAACATCGTACAGGTGAGCCTATGTAATTCATCAGACCGAATAAGAATGATAAAACATCGTACAACATACTTTATACCCCCTCAAACAAAATTTGGCTGGGCGTATACTGGAGTCACGCGATTGGTTGGTATGTCCACACCAAATGTGGTAAGTTTGTAGATTGAAATAAATTCAACATTTTTCAATGGTTTGTATTGAAATTACAAAATGTTATTACTTTGAAGGCAGAACATCTTTTTCATACCCAGTAATCATAATGCTTCTGAGTTATGTTTTCTTGCATTTATATTACTACTTGTATTACTTCTTCTTAAGATACATTTTGATGATCTGTATTTTATTGTATATGATGCTAGGTTCTGAAATCAAATACTTGTACTCATTCATTTCATGCCTCTAAAACTTGTAATTCTGCTGCTTTAGTGATTTTAACCATTGAGTAATTCAATGCAATAACATCAAATTATTCTTCTCTTTTATCACATGCCATACCCTGTTTCCCATGTAATATAACCATTACAAATATTTTTATCTTACGCATGTGTAATATACTTTTAAAGCCTTTTATATTGGCTTATTTTTGTTCGATTTACCAAACGCATTTTGTAATTTTGCTGAAATGATGTTGCAAAGTCAAATGATGTCACGAAATGTAAACAACATTCAGGATTTATCATTATGTTTGCGTTAATATTTATTTAATTTGCTCATTTAAAAGCATGTGATAAAAAAGATCTGACACTCGTCATTTCATACCATATTTTATTAAACTCGGCCAGGAAATTCTTTAGTAAGCTCGCCAAATGCTCGCTAACTAACAAAATTCCTAAACTAATTTAATAAAATATGGTATGATATGACAACTCGTGCCAGATCCTATATTTATTGCTTTATAATATGAATAAGGCTGCTGTGAGGTTAATGTTTATTTACACTTTTGTGTTATACGATTAATTCTGGGCTAAGAGTGATGTCAGGCTAGTCATCAACCAGTTTAAAACCCCAATTCCTTGCATTGACCTTTCCATATGCCAGTCATCAACCAGTTTAAACCCCAATTCCTTGCATTGACCTTTCAATAGGCTGGTCATCAACCAGTTTAAAACCCCAATTCCTTGCATTGACCTTTCCATATGCCAGTCATCAACCCGTTTAAACCCCAAATCCTTGCAATGACCTTTTTATAGGCTAGTCATCAACCAGTTTAAACCCCGAATTTCTTGCATTTACCTTTCCATATTCTAGTCATCAACCAGTTTAAACCCCATATTCCTTGCATTGACATTTTTATAGGCAAGTCATCAACCAGTTTAAGCCCCCAATTCCTTGCATTGACCTTTCCATATTCTAGTCATCAACCAATTTAAACCCCTAATTCCTTGCATTGACCTTTCCATATTCTAGTCATCAGCCAATTTAAACCCCCAATGCCTTGCATTGACCTCTCCAACTAGCGATGAGTTGAACACTTTTACTTCAATTAAAATATGACAATGTTTGATCTAGTTGAATGGCTTGTGAGATTTATGACCTCCTGCCAGTGACTCTTTACTGCAATTTATGGCGGACATGTATTGCAAACACATCTGAAAACGACAGATGCCAAAACCAGAAATCCATGAATAAATTTGTTTAATAACCACAAAATTTAATGCCAACAAATATAAATAATTTTGCAGTAATGGGAAACTAAAAAAACATTTCAATTCATTGAAATCTGATTAAATACACTGTGCCAGCAATGTTTTCAATAAAGAAACTACTTAAAGCATGACATTTTGTCCTTGGCATTTACCATCAATAGTGTTAACCTTTCAACAAATATCATATCATTTTTTGAGACCCCGAAGTCATTAGAACTATTATTAAAGCAAGTGTTTCTGTTGAACCAATAAATGGAAATGTATTCTTTGGCCTTGTGCTGCTAATTTGTATTAGATGTGATGATTTGCTGGATTCAAGGTTTTTAGTGGCTGAAATGCTAAGTCATAACTTTTTGTGAAATATATAGCAAACTCTTTTGCACTTTTCAAATGTTCTTCTAACCTTTTGGCGTTGACTTTTAGGTAGGGAAATTCAAAGCAGAAGGGTAATTTTTTCAGATAGGCATGATAATAATGTCTATATTTTACTTTGTTATTAAACGCAAATCAAATGCTGTGCCTAAAATGCCATATTGCATGATGCTCAAACTTGGTTCATGAAGGTTGCAGAGATTATGCACAAAAGCAATAACTTCAATTTATTCAAATTTAGCCTGTGGTTCAAAATGAAGCTAACATTGGGAGGAGAATTCTAAGGTTATTTAAGGGGGAAATATTAAGATTTTGAACAGGGGGATGTTGAAGTGTTTTCTTGTGAGAACTACCTGATATTAATTACTTGGGAATTTTCCATTTTCATTTTGGAATATAAACACAATGTTCTTAAAACAGCATATTTACCAGACATATTTACCATTTTGATGTCTTTTTGAAACCTGTTAGCTTAACGAGAGATTAAGTTGAGTAATTGAAGTATTCACTGATACGGTATCTTATAAATAAGTAATTTCTGCAACTTACCCATACATCTTTAGGACATGCAGTGTCTTTGTTTCCGGTGACGACAATTTGAATCCTATACACATATATAACACCTCAGAGATATTGGTCCTTCTATATCTATTTGACCGGTTTCAGTCTGTAAAATGCGATAGAGAAACCTAAGAGTATATGGACCGGTCACTATTTTTTGTATATGGACCGTTCGGGGTTGCACACCACTAGGTCTAAATGTGCACTGTGTTGAAGCGTTTTATTGAACAGCATTGACACTATTTCAGCTTTACAAAGAGTTAAAAAAAACTCAATTTAGAATAAACGACACGCTTACCTCAATGCCAATATTAATCCAATGTTTATAACAATAAAGTTGAAACGATATTCACTTCCATTTTCTATTTGTCCATCCCTTTATCAAAACTTATTTTAAATCACACTATTTTATTGTATTCTTATCGAAGTTTAGACCTGCATTATGTATGATAAACACACAATCCGAAATACATTTTGCATTCGTTCGATGCCTTAACATCCAGAGAATATAGTTCCAACTGGAATGTTTCGTCAGAGAAACTACGTCACACGATATACGTCATCGTTTGCGCCTTCAGTTGCATGAAAAATAAAAGTACGGAAAGCCGGTACAACACTTTACAATGATACATGGGATGCTCTTCGGTGTAATATATGAAATAGTAAACTCCACTTCGGTCCCAATGGCATTATAGTGACCAGCCAGGCAGCCAAAAACTGTATATGGACCGAAGCCTACGGCTTCGGTCCATATACGGTTTGTGGCTGCCTGGCTGGCCATTATTATGCCATAGGGACCTCAGTGGGGTTTACTATTTCTTAAATATTTGTTATTGACTTTAATTCTGGTCAGTGAGTTTTTTCAATTTTGAGGTTTGTTACGACTTATATTATAGTATTAAACAGTCAATCAAAGCGAGATTATACAATTTTTATATGTGTTATATTGTAATATATTGATATAAATATGTTACAATAACATGAAATAGGCAAGAAAAATTATACATTGAAGATGAATTTCATAAAATGCAGCAAAGACAAATAAGCGCCCTGAGCCGATTGTGACGAAGATATTTCGTACATATTTTCCTACAATAACCGAAGCATTCGTGCTTTTATTAGGATCAGAGTTAGTGTTTGTGTGTCATATGAATATATATCGTTGCAGGAATTTAAAATGATCTGTTAAACTAAATTTAGATTCACATCGTACATGCATGATTTACATGCTGGCGAATTCGACTGTACAGACATTTTTTATTTCAGAATTAAATATCTGGCTTATTTCGCATTTTTCAACACATGTTCTTCTTAACTTTTATTTTAATTTATACTGGAAAATATGTATAATAAGTTTTTTACACATTTTATATAAATTCGTAAATATTTGACAAAATTGTATAATCTCGCTTTAAAGGAAAAGAGAAGACCAAACTTATTTATCATAAAGTTATTTTGAAGATCTAAGGTACTGATTTGTGGTAGGAAACTTTACTTTTGATTTTTTTATATTACGCTTTTCATTTATAATTCATGTATATGTTGCTTACATGGTGTTTAAAATTAACTGTGCATTTCTAAAGCCTGAAATGGCCAGTTGAAGCATATTTTGTTATCAAAGGTCATAGATTCAAATCCTGCTGAGGGCAGCAAAATTATTTCCTTTCTTTCTTGACAATATAATCATAAAAGATTACTCAAAATATTAGTGTGTTTTTTGAATACATGTAATGAAATTTTCAAAAAAGGAAATCGGTGAAGTCTCTTAAAATTGTGACTCATATCCTTCTGGAACATTTTTTGTTTTCTATGTCAGCTGCCTTTTTTTAGAACATTAATTTTCTAAATGTAGCTTCACAAATCAGTGTTGACATTGCCTCAGGTGGTCAAAGGACAATTTTATGTTATATGTTAATGTCTTCTCAATATGGACTCAGTTGTCAGGCTTTAACATTCTGTTCAAGTATTTATTGTTGTTCATTTCACATCTGATGCCAAATAAAACAATATATGTAAAATATAAGAACATTTAATCTGTTTGTAAAACATCATCTCGAAGAACAGTCTTGTTGGTGTCATACAAATGAGCATAGATAAACGTAATTCCTCAATTGTCCTGGTTTTTAATTGAATGCTGTATATTGATAAAAACACAGGGGCTTTTTCCCTGTAAGTTGTATTTTTGGTGTCCAGGATGTCTTCCATTCTTGATTACAAAAAGTTTGTATTGGCTGTCTAGTGTATGAATCTGTGTATCTCAATGTTAAAGTTGTCTTGCAAGGATTTGCTTAATAACTCTTTACCACTTGGATATGTATTTTTACGCATTTGTAGTCCCTTAGAAAGTTAAATATTATTATATAGCTTTCTTACTAAATTCAAGTTATAAAGGCTTCATTTTCAACCCTTAGATACTGATGAGCAGCAAACAGTAACTCGCAGTCTTTTCAGGTTTTATGCTGGTTGCAAAAGCCATTTTCACTTTGCTTCTTATGGGGGAAAGGGTTAAACTGGTGACCGTCATGCATTTCTGTTAACTGTTCAAAGCAAAGTGAAAATATCTGTACACTGTAACTCCAATATAACGCTCTCCGTTATAACGCTGAATCCAATATAACGCGGGTGGGTCTTGGATCCCGTTTTTTCTCCAACCTTCCATTTCTGATTCAAATCCATGTTATGCAATTTCATGTATTTTCAGACAATTGAAAGATGGCGGCGATCATATCTTGATTGCTTTATTATACCGTCCATTGAACCGATTTTAATAGCTCTGAGGTTAAACAACACAGACAGCTAATTGGTGTTAATCTGTTGTGTAATGTCAATAAAGGTGTGAAAAACTCGCGTGTCAGTGTTTATTACATGTATTCCCTGTCAGAGCGGTACAGTGCGCTAATTTCAATAAGTTAAGTGCAAGCCGGATAATTATAGAATTAAAGTTATTAAAATCGATAAAAACATTCTTACTTTGAAAGGATTGCAGTTTGACTCCATAATAAAGGAGCGGCTTTGAAATAAACTGCGCACAGTATAAAACAAGTTTTTCTGTCATTTCATTATCATTCTAGTATTTAGTCATTTAATTCAGTTCTTGTACAAGAAATTAATTAAATAATCCAGACGATTTATTTGCATGCTAAGGCAGTGTAATTGTTAACAGAGATTCACTTTCATTTTTGCCCGGTATCAGAAAGTCCCCGGAAAGCACGTTTTTTACATGACGGCGTTTGACGCAATAAAACTTTTCTTTGTACATGTAACGTACTGCATTCAATCTAAATTTAAATTCACCAATAAAAGCTCTGCCCCATAATGCACTGTCCTCTTTACACTTCTGAAAAATGGCATATGCATATAGTTGTGTTTATTAAATTCGTAAACATATTTATCATCATAAATGTTCAAGATTTTATTTTTTTTAAGTGATGTAACTTTATTGGATTATCGGATAAATGTGCGCATTAGAAAAGCGGTATGTATAATGTTATCGATACAATTTGGTTTATATGCATGTATTCTCGGATGACAACACAGAATGGTAATACACAGTACCTATATTATAGGCTATACGATACCTGTGTTATAGCCCCCTGCAATAAATGAGCTCAAAACTTATAACGCGGATCCGTTTATAACGCTGTTGCGTGGCTTGGACCCCGTCATCCGCATTATATTGGAGTTACAGTGTATTGGTTTTATGGAGTAAAAAAATTAGGGCTGCCCAGGCATAGGGGTTGTGCAAGGATGGGTTGATGTTTGTAAGTTAGGTTGTGCTTGTAAGGAAATCAATGATTTTTCAAATCAATCAGTACAATAGTCCCTTTGTGTGTCTGCTCCTGTTTTTATATACAGGCATAGACTTGTGAGTGTCTCTTTACAACAAAACCACCTAGACTTGTAGCATAAAAAAGAAGCACATTTTCAAGACAAAATATGTTTTGCACGTATAAAGAACTTCTTTTATCAGAACCGAAAAAATTATGGACCACAAAACCAGTCTCAGTGTAAAAACAAGGACATTTTAGAGCAATCATTTTATCTAAAGCAATTGATTATTGTCCCCTACCGGTTTCAACGGAGGGGACTAATGGTTTGCGCTCTGTCTGTCTGTCTGTCAGTCACACTTTTCTGGATCCTGCGATAACTTTAAAAGTTCTTAATATTTTTTCACGAAACTTGAAAAATGGATAGATGGCAATATGGACATTATGCACGTCATTAAATTTTGTTCCTACGTCAAAAAATCTGGTTGCTATGGCAACAAATAGACTAGAAATACTGCTGAAAATGGTGGTTTTCTGGATCCTGCGATAACTTTAAAAGTTCTTCATATTTTTTCATGAAACTTGAAACATGGATAGATGGCAATATGGACATTATGCACGTCATTTCATTTTGTTCCTACGTCAAAAATTCTGGTTGCTTATGCAACAAATATATATATATAAAAAATCTGACAATGGTGGAATTTCTGACAATGGTGGAGCCAGTAGGGGACATAATTTATATTGCTTGGCAAAAGTCTTGCTGAAAGTAATACTTGGTACAAGACTAAATTGTTGGTATTTTGTCAAGGGGCTTACCTGTCCACTACTGAGACCATGAAACCTTGCTCCTCCCGGCTTCATGTCCTTGTTCAAATTGTGGTTTATCTAGAATATATTACATTTTAGATGGCAATGATCATTTTAAATGACAACTTGTTTACATTTAAAAAAAAGGTGGAAATGTCTTCAAGACAAGACTCATACCATGTTATTATCCCCCGCCATAGGGGGAGGGATAATGTTTTGGCGTTGTCCGTCCGTCTGTCTTTCCGTCCGTCAAGCACTTTTGTGTCTGGAGCCATATCGTGGAAGTGCTTTGGCATTGTACACCATCTGTTAATAACGGAGTTATGGCCCTTTGTATCTTGAAAAAATGCGTGTTTGAGTGTCAAATATAACACTTTTGTGTCCAGAAGCATATTAGTGGGGGATATCAATTCAACAAATTTGCTTGTTTAACATATGTTGCCATTGTATTAATACATAATGCATTAATGTTTACTGTTTTCTAGGTGCGTGTGTCCTTGGCCAGATTGCGTAATTTCCTGGGCAATGATGAACTGGACCTCGATGCAGTACAGAGGGATTCTGGTGCAAGTAGGTAGCACTGTAGTACGGGGTATTATTATACCTTTAATGCTGTCAAGATAAACTTGCAGTTTTAAATACATTTTTTTATTCTAATGCCAATGATCAAAGAGAGGAGTTCATATGAACATGACCGAACTTGTCAACTCTGGATGTGTAACTTTGTCTGTTTTCATTGAAAAGCAATACATTTTTCAGTTTGTCTCTTATCTCCAAATTTAAGATTTTTACGCACGTGTTTTCTAAATTGTGTAAAAAATGATTATGCTGTGGAGGTTACGCATGTTATGATGTTGAGTTATCCTTACAGCGTTTGCCACATTGCGAAGGTAAATGTTATTTCTTGTTTTACAGAACACGCATTCTCAGTGAAGGATGGAGAATTTTCATGGGAGAAAACTGGGAAATCCACCCTAAGGGGGTAAGAGAATTCTTCACCTGTCTCTGAAAAAATCCCTTTTGCAATATAATGTTGCTAAAAGAGTGGTGCATGTGTAATACGTCATAAACAAAAAGCACCATCTGTACACCAACAGCAAGAGGGCTTCAGCACTTGTTTCTTGGCTTATTGCTTACCCAACATGATAACTGAAGGGATATAAATTTTCACTTGCCCACTAGCCATGGCGACACAAATCTGAGATGGGGGAAGACAAAATCAAGTTGATCGCTCAGGTGGCAAGAGAAGTCAGAATAATTCATTAGCCACCACTTATGAATAACCTGAGTATTACATGTATGTACAATTATTTTGATGCAACTGCCATGTTTATTAGAGAATTAGAGGGGATAAATGCAAGAATACTGTTAAAAAATGTTCATACAGACAAATGTTTGCGTTTGTTGTCAAGAAATTCTGGAAATATTTCTAATACAAGATTTGTTGTATTCTACATCAGACAAAGGCTCTGTACATGTATTACAATAATAGATCAATCTATTGTCACTTTCCCTGTCAGAAGCAAAGTGAAAACAGCTATGTGCAAACAGCATAAATCAGAACAGTCTGCGAGTAACTCGCAGTCTGTTCAGGCATTATGCTGTTTGCTGCTCATCAGTATCTAAGGGTTGGAAATGAAGCCTTTACAACTTGAATCTAGTAAGAAAGGTCTTTAATTAAATATAACTTTCTAATGGACTACAGATACATCAAAACACGTATCTAAGTGGTGAAGGGTTATTTGGATGTAATTCATTTATGGCATGGGAGATTACTCCATATATGAAACCATCTATTTTGCTTCAAAAAGTTCTTAGTTTCACCAAAAGACTTTTACAGTATGTTATACATTTTTAGCTCGGCTGTTTTCTGAGAAAACCCGAGGTATTGTCATAGCCAGCTTGTCGTGCGGCGTCTGCCGTTTGCCGTCTGCGTCGTGCTAAAACCTTAACATAGGCTCTAAAATCAAAGTGCTTCTACATACAACTTTGAAACTTCATATGTAGATGCACCTTGATGAGTTCTACACGCCACACCCATTTTTAGGTCAAAGGTCAAGGTCACTTCAGACAAGCTTTCATTTATTCAAAACTGCACCCACAGCTGAGCGTTGGCACCCGCTATGCGGTGCGCTTGTTATCCCCCGCCATAAGCGGAGGGATATTGTTTTGGCGTTGTCCGTCCGTCCATCTTTCCGTCTGTTCGGAGCCATATCTTGGAAGTCCTTTGGCGGATTTCATTGAAACTTGGTATGAGTATATATATATGGATAAGAGGATGATGCACGCCAAATGGCATTGTACACCATCTGTTAATAACGAAGTTATGGCCCTTTGTATCTTGAAAAAATTCTTTTTTGTGTGTCCGGAGCCATATCTTGGAAGTGCTTTGGGGGATTTCATTGAAACTTGGTAGGAGTATATTTATGGATAAGAGGATGATTCACGGCAAATGGCATTGTACACCATCTGTTAACAATGGAGTTATGGCCCATTGTATCTTGAAAAAATTCTTATTTAAGTGTCAAATATAACACTTGTGTCCAGAAGCATATTGGTGGGGGATATCAATTCAATGAATTTGCTTGTTTCTCCAGTATTGTAGAATTTGTACAATAAGAATCAGCTGAAGTCAAATATAAGCAACATTTGACCAGAAATACTGGAATTATTTACCTTGAGAAAAATATATGTGCAAAGAAAACATCGTTCAGAAAAAAGACGTTGATTTCATCCTCTCCAGTCTTAGATGATTTTCCTATGATCATTGAAGTATATGTGTACAAGAAACACCAGGTTTATTGCCCTTAAATCTTAAAACAGTATGAAATATCTGGATAATGGTACCAAGCTAATGACGAAAGTAATATTTAATTTTGATAATAACAACCAGAAGAGGATATAACTTTGTGACGTGGAACTTCTCAAAACACCAACTAACATTTAAATGTTCTGAAGTAAGAATCTCTTGGTAGTTTTGGTTTCATTCACCTTGCATTGTGAGTTGCTGTCAGAATAATAATTGTGGATTATATTTGGCTGGACTTAATGGCAAAATACTGTGAAACCATTTATTTTCGTCAGCATGAAATTTCGTAATTTAAAAAAAATGACTATTTCATCAGCACTTAAATTCGCCAATTTCTGATTTTGAAAAAAAAAGGCGTCAATATCCGATTGGTTTGTAAAACATGCCTGCAATAATCGCAGATTCGCAGTTGCTACAAATCGTGGTGGGGCAAAGGTAGGACACTTGGGAGTCCTGTTTGTCACATGCCAATTAAATTGTCTTGTTATCAGGTGATAGTAATGGGCCATTATTATTTCATTCCATTGACAAGTTCATTGTAATGATTAGCAGATTAACGGGACTGAATTACCCCTTGAAACAACGAAGCCGATTGCCAATTAGTCAACACCCTTGAAAAAAAGTACACACGATGGGTTATAAAGTTGTTAACAATTAGCGCTAATCATTACTATTCTTCCTAAACGGAGTCAACTCATTCGATACAGCTTAACTGGATCCGCTTTTTATAGAAATGCCATGTGTCAGCTAAGTGCACTGTATAATGTGCACCCCTTTGTGTCAAGACCGAATTTACCTTGATTATGGAACAGACAAAGTATGTATGCATGGATTACGTTGGATATTGGACATGATTATTTGTTAGAATCTTAAATTTTTCACTCAGTCCACTGACGAAACAGACGAAAATTAATGCCTGACGAATAATAATGGTTTTACAGTATGTGAAATTTCCCTTAAAGTAAATTATAAATGAAAAAAATCTGTTTCAATTGTTTGGAATATACCTTCATATCAGTATCAATCTGGAGGGTCCAGTGGGCAGCCTGATAGCGGTGGTGGGCACAGTGGGCAGTGGGAAGTCATCCCTGCTGCAGGCCATGCTGGGCGAGATGGAGAAAATAGGGGGCACAGTCAATATCAAGGTAGGAGAAAATAGGACGCACAGTCAATAGAAAATCCCAGAAAATAATAACTCATGTATTACCGTCCAGGTTTTTTTTTCCTTCTTTGTGAGCCGCCGAAAATCGGCCCTTTCCCCTGCGATTTTTTGTTCCCCTCAGCTGGCAAATTTTCTCCTAGATTTCATTTTCCCCTCAAAAAAAAAAAAAATTTTTTTTTTTTTTTTTTTTTTTAAACTTTTAAATATACAATTTAACCTGATCCAGTGTATAAAATAGAAAAATATTGCATAATTAAATTTTCTGTTTCCTTGAATTTGTTTTAAAAACAGTAAAATATGCTTAATTGATTATTTAAGACTTTCCTTATTTTCCCCCAAAATCCGGCGTTTCGTGTGATTCCCCCCCCCCCCCCAAATCCGGCGTTTCGCGCAATTTTTTTCCCCTCAAAAAAGGCCAGGCCCTTTCCCCAAAATCAGATAAATAACCCTGCCGCCCCTGACTACTCGCACGCCCCGCCATTACGGTACTGAAGAACACAACAGGGAAGCGAAACTATTTCAGCGAATATCTCATATTGATCTGATCATCAATTATAGTTCATTTTTAATGTGATTGATATAAACAAGGTTCATCTGCATTCTTTTAAGAGTTAATTAGTTCTTCATTGTCATCTAACATGTTATTTGAAGTTAAGAAGTCACAAACTTGTGTAATTTAATAGCTTTAATGGATACTTTACTTAAATTATTAATATTTTTCCATCCCTATTCCAGAACCTATTTAGCTTCTATGTAGAGGGCCTTTATTCATATGCGGTAAAATATTATTAAAGTCAGCTGGTTCCCCCTTAAATATAGCGTCATAACTTCTTGCTTATACTTTGGTTGTAGTACTTCTTACTGAAACATTTGTCAAACATTTCAATTCTTGTGTGAAAGAAAATCCCTAAAAATTAGTTTCAGACAAATTATTTGTTTTTTATTATAAGCTGTATGCATATCCTCTGTTTCCAGGGATCACTGGCATATGTAGCCCAGCAGGCCTGGATCCAGAATGCCACGTTTCAGGACAACATACTGTTTGGGAAGTCTGCTGATGTGAGCCTCTACCGACGGGTGATAGATGCTTGTGCCCTGCAGCCTGACCTTGACATCATGCCTGCTGGGGACCAGACAGAGATTGGAGAGAAGGTAGGTCCAATAATGTATGACCATCGCTCTGCAAATACTGGTTAAAGGCATATGTGTAAAGTGTCGTACAAGATTAACCTGTGCGGACTGCACTGTAAATACTGGTTAAAGGCATATGTGTAAAGTGTCATACAAGATTAACCTGTGTGGACTGCACTGTAAATACTGGTTAAAGGCATATGTGTAAAGTGTCATACAAGATTAACCTGTGTGGACTGCACTGTAAATACTGGTTAAAGGCATATGTGTAAAGTGTCGTACAAGATTAACCTGTGCGGACTGCACTGTAAATACTGGTTAAAGGCATATGTGTAAAGTGTCATACAAGATTAACCTGTGCGGACTGCACAGTAAATACTGGTTAAAAGCATATGTGTAAAGTGTCGTACAAAATTAACCTGTGCGGACTGCACTGTAAATACTGGTTAAAGGCATATGTGTAAAGTGTCGTACAAGATTAACCTATGCGGACTGCACTGTAAATACTGGTTAAAGGCATATGTGTAAAGTGTCGTACACGATTAACCTGTGCGGACTGCACTGTAAATACTGGTTAAAGGCATATGTGTAAAGTGTTGTACAAAATTAACCTGTGCGGACTGCACTGTAAATACTGGTTAAAGGCATATATGTAAAGTGTCGTACAAGATTAACCTCTGCGGACTGCACTGTAAATACTGGTTAAAGGCATATGTGTAAAGTGTCGTACAAGATTAACCTGTGCGGACTGCACTGTAAATACTGGTTAAAGGCATATGTGTAAAGTGTCGTACAAGATTAACCTGTGTGGACTGCACTGTAAATTCTGGTTAAAGGCATATGTGTAAAGTGTCGTACAAAATTAACCTGTGCGGACTGCACTGTAAAAACTGGTTAAAGGCATATGTGTAAAGTGTCATACAAGATTAACCTGTGTGGACTGCACAGGTTAATCTGGGACAAAACTTTCCCTTTTAACTGGATTTTCTGTAAGAAGAAACTATCTTTAAACAAAAATTACGATCGAGGCGGAAAGTGGCGTCCCTGATTAGCCTGTGGGGACTTTACACACGTGCATTAAACCCTGTTTTCTAAAAGCAAGGCTCGTATAAATTATTTAGGTTGTTTGTCACAAATTTTAAAATAGTGATAGTCCGTAATTAAAGCAATTTATGCTAATATACATTCAGGTTGGGCTTGGACAAAACTTATGTCCAAATCGCTTATATTTAAATGATAATTGCTTATTACATTTTAAATATTAACACATGCTTCTTTTGGCTTTCAGGAGACAATTTATGTCATGAAAGTTTCAGTTAAATGTTGAGAACAAGATATGTCTGCTGACTTAACTGTTACTTATGTGTTTTATTGCTGACATACCGTAATAACTCATAAGATTTTGGGCACTTTTTTTGTCCGAAAATTTAGATAAAAAAGGGAATAAAATACTGGTGTCCAAACATGTAAAGAAAAAAAATACAGGTGTTTGCATCTTTTGCTTTGTGTTGAACTGTATTTTTTATGTCATATTGTTTTTGCCCTGTCTGTTTGTTAACATTGGCCATAACTTTTGCAATATTGAAGATAGAAACTTGATATTTGGTATGCATGTGTATCTCATGGAGCTGCACATTTTGAGAGGTGAAAGGTCAAGGTCGTCCTTCAAGGTCAAAGGTCAGATATATTGGGGGGACATAGTGTTTGACAAACACGTCTTGTTTTGTATTGTGATCAATGAAAGCTGAATTGCCATTAATTTGTCGAAAGAGTCTGCCATCTGATTCCTGTATTTATCCAAGTTTCTTCAATTGTTCCTCACCCTTCAGGGTATCAACCTGTCAGGTGGTCAGAAGCAGCGCGTTAGCCTGGCGAGGGCTGTCTACCAGGAGAGAGACCTCTACTTGCTGGACGACCCTCTCAGTGCAGTCGACTCACATGTGGGAAAACACCTCTTTGACAATGTCATTGGACCCAACGGAATGCTGAAGGATAAGGTACTATGGTGGTATACATTAACAATATATAGCATCAAATCATCTGCTGAGGTATACCTTAATCGTAAGTTAACCCACCCAATTGCATGTTTCAAACCGTTTGTTGGGCATCACGTGGAAACCTTTCTATGCAGCATTCTTACATGTGAACATGCACATATTGTCATATTTTTCCCCTTGAATTATTTTTCAAAAGTAGGACATTTTCATTGCTCTGCATGCTCTCTGGAATTTATAAGGCATTTTAGGCATTGTCCGTACCAAGGTCAGGTCTTTGTTCATTCAGGTAGTCATGTTTCCATTTCAAGCATCAGCCCTCCTATTTTCAAAGTGCATGATCAGGAAGCATAGATTGCCAGAGTAAGGCTCATATTCTCTATTATATATTCCTATGTTCAGACGCGGGTGCTGGTGACTCACGGTGTGGGGTTCCTGCCCCAGGTGGACACCATTGTGGTTCTGGTGGATGGGCAGATATCGGAGATAGGCTCGTACAGGCAGCTTCTGTCACATGACGGGGCTTTCGCTCAGTTCCTTAAGAACTACCTCACAGAGGAGATGGAGAAGGAAAACGTTGCAGGTGGGTTGGTCTTAAACAACATTTTGACCTGGTGCTGATAAAACGTGGCTTAACACATGTGCGTAAAGCGTAATCCCAGATAAGCCTGTGCGATCTGCACAGGCTTATCAGGGACGACAGTTTCTGCTTAGACTGGTATTTTGTTTAGACAAGACTTTCTTGGAAAAAAAACTCTATACAAGTGGTAAGTGTTGTCCCTGATAAGCTTTGCAGACTTCATATCTAATCATTGACAACACTTAAAACATAAGTCATGCATTTAAACTACTTGTCCCAGAACGCAGCTTTTTACGTTCCCCCACCACTATAGTGGGGGACATATTGTTTTTGCCCAGTATGTTGGTTGGTTGGTTAGTTTGCTTGTTTTCTCCAACTGTAAAATTTTGCAATAACTTTTGCAATATTGAAGATAGCAATTTCATATCTGGCATGCACGTGTATCTCATGTAGCTGCACATTTTGAGTGGTGAAAGGTCAAGGTCATCCTTCAAGGTCAAAGGTCAAATATATAGCTTCAAAGCAGCGCAGAAGGGGACAAAGTGTTTCTGACAAACACATATCTTGTTTTTTTATATAACTTCAATTTGACCCGTGTGGATTGTTATATTGTTAAGCATACTGAAGGCATACATTGAATAGCTTTTCCAGTTAATCACCGTTCTACGTAGGCTTCTCATTTCATCAATCAACCAATCAACTCATAAACCTTCTTAGTAGATTTTAACCAAAGTTGGGAATTTCTTGATGTTGTTTAAAAGCTTTTTGAGTCATTAAATATATGTTGCAAACTTTGCAGAACAACACAAAAAATAATATATTTACAGATGTTGTCATAAGCTTGAGTTTAAAATGCATTACAATTTAAAGTTTTATTTGGGGAAACAGTAATTGTGATCCACTTATTTCTTTATTTGTAAGAAAAAACACATAGCATTTTGATGCACCCACTTCATCTGTGTGTTGTATTTTTTGTTGCTTGTATCTCAAATTGTTTAAGGACTAAAAGGGTGGAAATATATAACAGATAATTATGAGCATGTTGACATTTGCACCTGGGTATTTTGTTTACTTTTTATCAACATAAGCTGGGATTTGGGATATCCAAATTTTGGTGCACATTTTTGTCCTTTGTTGGTGTATGAAGTATTTGAACTTGTTTTTGAATTTATAAGCTAACTATCTTTTACAAACCTTTATTATGTCCCCTTTAGAAGAAGAGGGGGTATATTGTTTTGCATATGTCCATCAGTCCGTCCACCAGATGGTTTCCGGATGATAACTCAAGAACCCTTAGGCCTAGGATCATGAAACTTCATAGGTACATTGATCATGACTGGCAGATGACCCCTTTTGATTTTAAGGTCACTAGGTCAAAGGTCAAGGTCACAGTGACTCGAAATAGTAAAATGGTTTCCGGATGATAACTCAAGAATAATTAGGCCTAGGATCATGAAACTTCATAGGTACATTTATCATGACTGGCAGATGACCCCTATTGATTTTCAGGTCACTGATTTAATGTCAAGGTAACAGTGACAAAAAACGTATTCACACAATGGCTGCCACTACAACTGACAGCCCATATGGGGGGCATGCATGTTTTACAAACAGATGTGTGAATAATTGAACCCAAATGAGTGTTTGAGAGCTTTTTTGGCCATTTTGATTGTTTATTATACATTGCTGGTACATTTGTTTTTGCTGTATTACAGACATGGAGCTTAACCAAGAGATGATATCAGACATTGGCTCTTTAGTGAAAGGCAGTGATGTTTTACAGAGGTTAGTCATGTATCACATTTATTTTTTGCATTTGTTATATATTCAGTGCACATTGTAATACATAGAAATTTTGTCACGCTAAGGTGATGTATGTAGATGAAACTTGTTGTAATAGGGAAAGTTACTTGTCATAGGTATTTACTTTTTCAAATTTCGGTTTCACAAGTTCCAATCAATGTCTAGCTAATTGTGTGGTTTGCTGATAAAAACTATTATACTTGCATTCTCCCTTACCCTGATCCAAGTAGGGTGATTGTCAGTTACAGGCATAAGAATATGGGCACAGTACTGGTAAATTGCTTAAATAAGCTAGGTTAGCTCCGGAAAAGGGATGAACTGCTATTGTTATTGGTCACCATTATATGACTGAAATTATGTTCCAAATGTTCACATCTATTTGCCATTTCAGGCAAGTCTCTGTATTATCAGAGAGAATGCGTTCAGCGTCTGATGCAGTCAGCACGCCCCCAGGTACACCTGACCCCTCTGGGCGTAGATCAGAGGCTCATGGGAGTCCTGACAAGAACAGCAACGCCTTGAGGAAGGATGCAGCAAGCCCTGACAAGACTAAAACTTCTGAAGCAGGTAGCAAGACTCAGCTCGCTGGGGAGAAGTCAGGGATTCTAAATGGAGGAAAGGCGAGCGGTAAAGAGGACAAGAAACTCATTGAGGCTGAAAAGATGGAGACTGAAAGGGTAGGGTTTATTGCTTGTTGGTTGTTTAGGGGTGGGATGATAATTTTATTATACTCAACAAATTAACAGTACTTTTACAACTTTCCAAATTAGCCAAGTCAAAACCTGACAAAAACAAGAGTCATCATATTGCAATCAGCAGCGTAGATGTAATATTTATGTCCCCCACTATAGTAGTGGGGGACATATTGTTTTTGTCCTGTCTGTTGGTTGGTCTGTTGGTCTGTTGGCTGGTTGGTTGGTTGGTTTGCGCCAACTTTAACATTTTGCAATAACTTATGCTATATTGAAGATAGTAACTTCATATTAGGCATGCATGTGTATCTCATGAAGCTGCACATTTTGAGTGGTGAAAGGTCAAGGTCAAGGTCATCCATCAAGGCCAGAGGTCAAATATATGTGGCCAAAATTGCTCATTTTATGAATACTTTTGCAATATTGAAGACAGCAACTTGATATTTGGCATGCATGTGTATCTCATGGAGCTGCACATTTTGAGTGGTGAAAGGTCAAGGTCATCCTTCAAGGTCAGAGGTCAAATATATGTGGCCCAAATCGCTTATTTTATGAAAACTTTTGCAATATTGAAGATAGTAACTTGATATTTGGCATGCATGTGTATCTCATGGAGCTGCACATTTTGAGTGGTGAAAGCTCAAGATCATCCTACAAGGTCAGAGGTCAAATATATGTGGCCCAAATCGCTTATTTTATGAATACTTTTGCAATATTGAAGATAGCAACTTGATATTTGGCATGCATGTGTATCTCATGGAGCTGCACATTTTGAGTGGTGAAAGGTCAAGGTCATCCTTCAAGGTCAAATATATGGGTCAAAATTGCTCATGTAATGTCACTTCTGCAATATTGAAGCTAGCAATTTTATATTTGAAATGCGTGTGTATCTCAAGGAGCTGCACATTTTGAGTGGTGAAGGGTCAAGGTCAAGGTCATCCTTCAAGTTCAAACGTCATATAGGGGGACATTGTGTTTCACAAACACATCTTGTTTGATTATGTCTTTCCATGGAAGCGGAAAATGTCATCCTTTATTTACCTGTGCATACTGTGAACATGGCTTATTCTTGGACAATAAATTATGCACATGCATTTATCTGGGTTTTCTAAGACCGCAGCTCATATATTTCGTCCATCTTCAGGTAAAGCTGGGGGTGTTCATGGCGTACATGAAGGCGGTGGGCATCTTCCTCAGTGTGATCACGGTGCTGTTCTACGTGTTGTACAATGCGGCCAGTCTCTACTCCAACATCTGGCTCAGTGACTGGAGTAACGATGCCACCAAGCTCAACGGCACCACCGACCCCGCACAACAACAGCTCAGGCTTGGCATCTATGGGCTACTGGGCTTTGTACAAGGTCAGCAATAATCTATACTTAGTACTAACATATGGGACCTGAGCGTAAATATACTATTTCTAAGAAAGAATTTTTTTACAATAGTTTTGCATTCCATTAAGGCAATATACCCATTTGGAAATACTTTTCATGATAAAGATTCTTTTTTGTTGTTGATGAAATAAAAAAAAATCCACATACATTAAAGAACAAGAGCATGTTTAAGCATTTTGATTGAGAATTTTTTATGTAGAATTAAATGCTCTAGCTGTATATAAATTAAGGATATCTGTATTGGTGATCTGAAATTCAGATTTGAATAATAGTCCAATGGGATGACAAACTTGTTGTTTTCGAGAGATCTATTAATAATTTGATATTTATAAATGTTATTATTTATATTCTTTTTGTATTATTGAGAAATATATATATGATAATATCGTCTTTGCATGGGTGTCAGATGTACTGTTTGTGTACACATTATTTTGTAATGTATTACTAAATCATCTTTTTGTGCATGTAAATAGTATGCAAGCTAGTTACTTCAAATTATTGTGTGTGTGTGTGTGTTATAGTGCATTATGAATGTATTCTTTCCCAGAATCCCAGGAAGTTTTTTCTTAACTGCTTATTGTAATGGTTTCATTTTGAGATGCAAACCTGATATAATATTTGTTTAAAAACCTATAAGTTCTGTGTAAAAAAAATATTATTGTTATTAAGATATATATTGTTTTCATGAAAGTAAACTTTTAAGAGAACTTTGAAGCTAGTAAGAAAGAACCTTTATTTATGTCCTATCAATATGTGAACTGGTTGTTATTTAGCATCAAATATTAGTATGATATATATTAATTATACAATTCAATCAACACCTTTTTAGGGTTAATTATACTTAAGTTTAAAGAGGCATTATCAGTAACAACAATTTAAATGTATCTTATATTTTGTGCATTTTATATTTAATTAAAAAACAAAACAATACATACAATGTACAAACTTTACTTAATTCTTTTTAAATATGAATGTAGTTCCTATTTAGAGTTTCTGTTATTAGCATAACCTACTTCATGTTGTGAAAATTAGTTTTGCTGAATGCATGCTACACTAACCAAATATTCCACTGTTGATATTATGTATGTATGTTTGGTGTTGCCTGTGTTCTTAGTAGTGTTAAGCTCAATTTACCGTTGCCTGGATGGTCAGTCAAGTCTATTTTGTATAAATAATACTGTTTTCTATTAAAAATATTCTGTAACATTGGCGTATAGTTGGCATTTATGACTCAATCGTGATAAAATATTGTCAAAATGTTTATCTTGACTAGACAATTATATCTAGCCTATTGTTGAATCTGGGTTACAAACTTCCGTAAACAAGGTCACCAAGTCCAATCTTCAATAAACCTTGTTACAACTTTAGAGGCCATATTTTTTACTCAATCATGATAAAACTTTGTCAGAATGTTACTTTTTACTAGTGCTGCAACAATACGCCAAAAAGCATATTGCGATATATTGTCAGCTCAAAAACCCGTATTGCAATATATCGCAATATATTGCTTACTTGTACCAGAATTATAACTCCCCAATTACCCGATAATCCCATTTATTCCAGTTCTAAAGCAAATTCTGGTAAATGTTTACTATAAAAATGCTCAAGAATAACACAAAACACAAACATTCACCAATTTTCTTAAATATCAAATACATTTAGGCATTTGTTAATATTTAAAGATGTGATGAAATAACTTCCAATCGGGCGGTTTTTTTCCCACTGAACACGCGTAAATCGCCTGACGTGATGTTCCCGTTTTATACAACACAAATACACCCACACTTTGCACGCTATGTTCTACATGTCTGTTTAATTTTCGCGCGCTTTTTATTGAGAAAAAAATAAAGCACTTTTTTTATTGTCGCGTTAGCATTACATTTCGGAAGCGTGTTTCCGAAATTCGGATTACAAATTTAATAATGCTCATTTCAAAATCGAACGAAACATTTAGTTGTGCGTAATTAATTCAAAGATAATTCGTTTAAAAGCATAGAATGAATGCTCCCATGTAACAATGCTACTCTGTATAATAGACTTTTAAGAATGCCATGTTTACGTAACAATTTATTTTTACAAAATACCGCTTTGTTTTGTTTACCTTGATATCATTATTTTGGATGGCTTTTCTGAACGAAATGTAGATGCATGTTTGTAAAATTTTCGTACCGGTATGACGAAAATCGTATCACAATACAATATGCTGATTGCGTATTGGGATATATACCGATATACCGGAATATTGTTGCAGCACTACTTTTTACAATATCAAGTTTGAATCTGGGTAATGTGCAATAAAAACAAGACCAACCGGTAAAATCCCATCATAACCACTCTAGAAACAATATTTATGACTCAATGTCAATGTAACTTCCACTGAATGTATACCTTGACAATGTCTAGGCCATGTCGGAATGTGGGTCACACATGTCCACTTCCTAGGTCACAAGTTTAAATCTTAGAAGTACCCTGTACCACTCTATAGGTCACATTTATGAGTCAATCTTGATGAAACTGAGTCAGCAAATTTACTTTGACAGTGTCAATGCAGATTTGAATGTGGGTCAAGGTCTAGGTGAAGTCCTAGAAAAACCTTGTTATCACACTAGAAGCCACATTTATTGACTTGACTTTTATGAAAAGGGATTCAAATTGTGTATTTTACCAATATATAGGCCATAAGCCAATCTGGGTATGTGGGTAAAAAATTAGATCACAAGGTCAAATCTTAGGCAACTCATATACACATGTACACTAGAAGACATATGTATGGCTCAATCTTGATGATATAATGTCAGAATGTTGACAATATTAAGGCCACGACGGCCTCAGATTCATAATTGCCATATTTTTAAGTGTGAAATGTTGTTTTTTTGCAGTTGTTGTGGCTTGGTTGACCATATTATAAGCTAGTTTTGAGCACCTTTGCTTTTAACACCCTTTCCCACACTGAATATCATCACACATCATTCACATTTTCCTAGAGATGAAGAAAATGAAACAAAAGTCATGTGTAGAACTGCTTCATGCATTATATGGATTTAAGTTTTTGTTTAATATTGCTTTGTCCTTGTTGGAGATCATGTAGGTTTGTGATGGTGTTTTCTATGTAATTTCTGTTTATGAACAAAAATATAGATTTTATTGTGTGAAATCAGACATAGAACATTATGTATTAGTAATTCTATATTGAGTTAAAGAATAACAACAGCTTCAATGTTTTATACCTCAGAATCACATAATGGACAGAACTTGTTAAGTAGAATGATATTTTCTAGGAAAATAGACCTTTTACATGAAAAATATATGTTGATAATCAATAAATTCAAATTGAACATTAAATCACATATGATTGAATCTCAATGGCCTTGCACAGCATCATTATGTTCATTTATGTTTTGTGGACGTGCCATATTTGATACATAAACAAGCATCTGCAGTATCATCAGGTTGATTTAAGTGTGGAATTTTGAATGTTATCTATCTTTGCAATGGTAAATGCTGAAGACATGTAATGGTTAATTTATAGACTGGGGTTAAATTATGTGAAGGAATTCAGTTATAAAATGTTTTAAAAGTGATTCAGTTTTAAATATTGAACAGATTGTTTGTCTTATTAAAATTATCTTTGATGTCGGAAAAATTTATGAGCCGGGCAATTTTTTTCCGTTTTTTGGGCCAAAATTTTGCCCTATGATACCCAGCCAAAAGTCTGCCATTTAAAAAAAAGTTTCCTATTAAAAAACTTTTTTTTAATTTTACCATCAATTTATTATCAATGAAAATTTCATTAAAACAAACATTCAAATTCTATAAATATTACTCATGTTTATTTTCGTATTCAGAATTAATAACCCCGCCCCCACCCCCCCCCCCCCCCCACCCCCCATCCCCCCTTAAAGGGCCCCATTCCACCAAGAGTGAGAATATGCTCTGATAAGATCTAATATGGTTAGAGACTCAAGGTATATTACTCAACATATAATGGATGTTTAAGTTCTTCCGTTTCTAATTTTCACAATTGTCAATCACTTAATGGCCCCTTTGACGACATAAGAACGCTCACATAAAAGACAATATGTACCTTACCAGAATTGCAACTGATGTTCAATTTAAGAAGACATTTAATGTTAAAAGTTGAAGACCTGTGATGGTTGAATTCAGAAGATCTTCAGTACCACAAAGGGAACTTAAGTAGCGACTCTTACATTTTTAGCGAGGCTGTTTTCGGAGAAAACCCGAGCTATTGTCATAGCCAGCTTGCCGTCCGCCGCCTGACGTCCGCCGTAGGCGTCGTGCTTAAACCTTAACATTGGCCATAACTTTTTAAATATTGAAGATAGCACCTTGATATTTGGCATGCATGTGTATCTCATGGAGCTGCACATTTTGAGTGGTAAAATTTCAAGGTGAACATCATCCTTCAAGGTCTAGGGTCGAAAAAAAAAGTCAAGGGAAGTAATAATCTTTAAATGGACATAGTTATCTGACCTGCCCACGTAAATATTTTTGTTAAATAAATCAAATGGAGCTGCACATTTCGAGTGGTCAATCACAGTCATGGTTTTAATTATTTGCTACTAAAAATAGAGATTTGTTAGAGACAATTATTTTCAAGGGAAGTAATTTATATAATTATAAATCTCATATTATATATTTCCTTACCAAGAATTGAAGTTCTTTTCACAGTTACTGTACAGATTTATTATTTTGATTATTTATAACTCAAATGATTGAAAGTTATTTTTAAAATTCTATAATTATGCCCCCCCCCCCCCCCCCCCCCTGTTGGATTGAACAAAATTTAAGAGAAGTAATAAGCATAAGCTTTAAAGGGAGATGATTTCTATACCATACCTGCCAAATGATGAATAACAATTTTATTTCAAAGCGGCACAATAGGGGGCATTGTGTTTCTGAGGAACACATCTCTTGATATAATTATAATTTCTTACCTGTTACCCCGCCCCCCCCCCAAGATGATTTCTATACCTACCAAATGATAAATAGAAATTTTATTTCAAAGTGGCGCAGTAGGGGGCATTGTGTTTCTGACAAACACATCTCTTGTTGGGTCACTAGGTCAAAGGTCAAGGTCACTGTGACCTCTAAAAAAAATATTCTGACAAGCTTTCGCAGCCGAGCTTGGCACCCGTTATGCGGTGCTCTTGTTTGTTGGAATGGGTTTTTCTTGCCAACAAAGTTTAGAGATGAATTTTTTTATTTGTGATCGAGCTTTAATGAATGCTTTTATATGGAGCAATTACTATTAGGGATGATCCAACAAATCAATTTAAAATGTATTACAAGTCCAAAAACTCACCAAAAGTTATAGTCTGATTACATTAAAAGGCAGTTAGTGTGGTCAAAAGAAGTATTATATAGATTATTGACTGTTGGAATCTGCAAGTTGATTGATGTTTAATTCCAACCTGGCAGGAAACTTTTTGAAGTCATTGTTGATGTGAGTATGAAATCATATTTACTGTAATCAGTTGGCAAGTAATTTATGAAAATTTTTGTAATATATGTATCATTATTTGTAGATATTAATTATTCTTAAAAATTATTATGGTAGTTTTTAACCAGGTTTTCCGAAGGAAAAAACTGGTTATTAGATTGGCGAATGTCGGTGGGCTGGCGGACTGGCGGGCTGGCGGGCGGAACAAGCTTGTCCGAGCCATAACTTTGTCGTTCATTGTGAGATTTTAAAATCATTTGGCACATTTGTTCACCATTATTAGACGGTGTGTCGTGCGAAAGAATTATGTCGATATCTCCAAGGTCAAGGTCACAATTTGAGTTCAAAGGTCAAAAAAGGCTATAAATGAGCTTGTCCGGGCCATAACTTTGTCGTTCATTGTCAGATTTTAAAATCATTTGGCACATTTGTTCACCATCATTAGACGGTGTGTCGGGCGAAAGAATTACGTCGATATCTCCAAGGTCAAGGTCACACATTGAGTTCAAAGGTCAAAAATGGCCATAAATGAGCTTGTTCGGGCCATATGTATGTCATTCATTGTGAGATTTTAAAGTCATTTGGCACATTTGTTCACCATCATGGGACAGTGTGTGGCACGAAAGAATTACGTCAATAATTCCAAGGTCAAGGTCACCACGACAAATGGGGTTAATTATAAACAATTATCAGATAAAGGGAGACTTTAGTTGTCTCCCTTTATCTGACTTTTTTTTCACATTGAAAACTTGGTTTTGTGACAATTTTGTCCCTTGTTAAATCATCCATCATGCTTGCATTCAAATTACAATTTATAATTTTAATTTAAAATGATCAGCAGGTAGAATTATTGTAAACATGAAATTGTGCCCAAACTGCTTATATACACAATGTCACGTGTATAACATTAAAATTAGTGTCCTGGAATTTATATTTTATTTATTATTTTTACTTAGTCATTTGAAATTAATGACTAATGATAAGTTAATTTCTCTGTGTTGTCGAGTCAGATATACTGTGATCAGGAATATTGTGTATAAGTCTTTTAATGAAAATACAGTATTTTAATTGTAATTGGCCATAAGCTGCTATATACTTGAAACAATATAACATGTTTTGTTTTTATATATAGATCTAAAGAAACCCATAGTTAACCAAGCTATGTAATTTGGCGTTTTACTACCATTAATATTGCTGCTTTTTAGCCGGATTTTTTTCGAAAAAATCTCGGCTTATAGATTGATGTTGTCGGGCGGGCGGGGGGGGCGGGCGGGCGGGGGGGGGCGGGCGGGCGGGCGGGGTGGCGGCGTGCTCGAAAATGTTAAAGTTCTTATTTCATGGTATAACTTTGGTATGCTTGGACCTAGAGTCTTCAAACTTGACATGAAGGTTGGCCAGGATTAACAGATGACCACTGGTCATTTCAAGGTCATTCATTTGAAGGTCAAGGTCACTGTGACCTTCAATATAAAAAATGTTAAAGTTGTTATAACTTTGGTATGCTTGGACCTAGAGTCTTGAAACTTGACATGAAGGTTGGCCATAACTAGTTAGTAACCACTGGTCATTTCAAGGTCATTCATTTGAAGGTCAAGGTCACTGTGACCTTGAATGTAAAAATGTTAAAGTTCTTATTTCATGGTATAACTTTGGTATGCTTGGACCTAGAGTCTTCAAACTTGACATGAAGGTTGGCCAGGATTAACAGATGACCACTGGTCATTTCAAGGTCATTGCTTATAGATTGATGTTGTCGGGCGGGCGGGGGGGGGGCGGGCGGGCGGGCGGGGTGGCGGCGTGCTCGAAAATGTTAAAGTTCTTATTTCATGGTATAACTTTGGTATGCTTGGACCTAGAGTCTTCAAACTTGACATGAAGGTTGGCCAGGATTAACAGATGACCACTGGTCATTTCAAGGTCATTCATTTGAAGGTCAAGGTCACTGTGACCTTCAATATAAAAAATGTTAAAGTTGTTATAACTTTGGTATGCTTGGACCTAGAGTCTTGAAACTTGACATGAAGGTTGGCCATAACTAGTTAGTAACCACTGGTCATTTCAAGGTCATTCATTTGAAGGTCAAGGTCACTGTGACCTTGAATGTAAAAATGTTAAAGTTCTTATTTCATGGTATAACTTTGGTATGCTTGGACCTAGAGTCTTCAAACTTGACATGAAGGTTGGCCAGGATTAACAGATGACCACTGGTCATTTCAAGGTCATTCATTTGAAGGTGAAGGTCACTGTGACCTTCAATATAAAAATGTTAAAGTTGTTATAACTTTGGTATGCTTGGACCTAGAGTCTTGAAACTTGACATGAAGGTTGGCCAGAACTAGTAAGTAACCACTGGACATTTCAAGGTCATTCATTTGAAGGTCAAGGTCACTGTGACCTTGAATGTAAAAATGTTAAAGTTGTTATAACTTTGGTATGCTTGGACCTAGAGTCTTGAAACTTGACATGAAGGTTGGCCAGAACTAGTAAGTAACCACTGGACATTTCAAGGTCATTCATTTGAAGGTCAAGGTCACTGTGACCTTGAATGTAAAAATGTTAAAGTTCTTATTTCATGTTATAACTTTGGTATGCTTGTACCTAGAGTCTTCAAACTTGAAATAAAGATTGGCCAGTACTAGAAGATGACCACTGGTCATTTCAATGTCATTCATTTGAAGGTCAAGGTCACTGTGACCTTAAATGTTAAAATGTTAAAATTGTTATAACTTTGGTATGCTTGGACATAGAGTCTTCAAACTTGACATGAAGGTTTGCAAGCACACTTAGATGACCACTGGTCATTTCAAGGTCATTCATTCTAAGGTCAAGGTCACTGTGACCTTGAATGTAAAAATGTTAAAGTTCTTATAACTTTGGTAGGTAAAAATGTTAAAGTTCTTATTCCATGTTATAACTTTGGTATGCTTGTACCTAGAGTCTTCAAACTTGACATAAAGGTTGGCCAGTACTAGAAGATCACCACTGCTCATTTCAATGTCATTCATTTGAAGGTCAAGGTCACTGTGACCTTCAATGTTAAAATGTTAAAATTGTTATAACTTTGGTATGCTTGGACCTAGAATCTCAAACTTGACGTAAAGGTTTGCAAGCACACTTAGATGACCACTGGTCATTTCAAGGTCATTCATTTCAATGTCATTCATTTGAAGGTCAAGGTCACTGTGAACTTAAATGTTAAAATGTTAAAATTGTTGTAACTTTGGTATGCTTGGACCTAGAATCTCAAACTTGACGTAAAGGTTTGCAAGCACACTTAGATGACCACTGGTCATTTCAAGGTCATTCATTTGAAGGTCGAGGTCACTGTGACCTTGGATGTAAATATGTTAAAGTTGTTAATACTTTGGTATGCTTAGACCTAGAGTCTTCAAACTTGATATGAAGGTTGGCCAGAACTAGTAGATGACCACTGGTCATTTTAAGGTCAAGGTCACCGTGACCTTGAATGTAAAAATGTTAAAATTCTTATTTCATGGTATAGCATGCATTCAAAACATAACACAAGGTTTGCTCATGCCTTGAAAAGTACTTACATTTCATTTTGACCTTTGAACAATATTTCAGTAATTTAAGTATTGCATTGACAAAAACACGAAAGGTACTTTCCTGTCATTTAAATCAAAAATCCGGCTTCAATGCGGTCATCTCCGACCGCGGAACTCTTGTTTTGTTAATAGGAGGATGATGGTCTCAATATTAAACTTGATACGCTGTAACTCGAATATATAAGGCAGATGACAGGGTGAAAGCCGCCTTATACAAACTTATAGCCTCATGTGTTCAAGTGAAATTTTGTGTTGACATTTTGTCATTTGCCAATACATGCATATATTAACCCAACCATATTGATAACTGCATACATGCGACTTTTCTTGTATACAAATAAACCCAAAAATCCCATATAACCACAACTGCTATTTTAAAAATATTAACTCTAGCCAATATTTTCAGTGAATGTGTCAAAGTATTTCATAAACTCAACTATATGCAATTTTTCTAAATTGTTGAGCCTACAGTGAATTTATGGATGGGAGTTTTCAAATTGAACTCGAGCAAATTAGAAAACGCTATGTGCGCTAATCAGGCACCATTCAGATGAAATTGTAACAGTTAATTGACAAGTTAATTTAAATTTAGATTTGATGCAATATGAACTCATTATTGTTTAAAAACAGGCAAAAATGAAATAAATTTCTGTTTACTTTAAACCTACATTTGCATGTATAAAAATATTCTGTTTTCTCTTTGTGTCACATTTTCAATTCTATTTGCCACGGACAATATTTTAACAATTATTGTCTTCAGATAACAATCATATGATACATGCATATTTACAATTGACAGAATAGTCAAAGGTGTACACGATTGAGAAGATTGATAGCCAATAAATTGTATCACCATTTTATCATCTCAACCACATATGGCATATCATATGCAATTTTGAAATATTTGCATCAAACTATAGATTACTTTAAGTGTCAAATGCTTTAAGTAAGGGTAAGCCTTTAATTGATTATAATGTTTTAATTAATCAAGCATCGCGATGGGCGCACCCTTGTGAGACATAAACGGAAAGTTGGAGAACAATGAAGGAAAGACCCACCAGTGTTTTCTTGGAATCCTTGTAATAATATAGCGTGTTATATCAGAAAGACATTGAAGTCATTTCGGTACAATTATATATTTGGTGTGGTGAGTGGAGTCTACGGTGATTATTAGTATGGCTATTT
Source organism: Dreissena polymorpha (assembly GCF_020536995.1). Lineage (NCBI taxonomy): Eukaryota > Metazoa > Mollusca > Bivalvia > Myida > Dreissenidae > Dreissena > Dreissena polymorpha. The sequence continues at coordinate 7,382,291 of NC_068356.1, forward strand.
TATATCACTAATTTTATGACATGTGTCATACTTTGGCATACAATTTTCCAGGTGCTTTTCTGTTGTTTGCTGCTCTTTGGTTGAGGCTTGGTAGCGTTCGTGTTGGTCTCAAAATGCATGCAGACTTGTTACGCAATATTCTCGATTCACCCATGCTGTTTTTCGAGACCACTCTCACTGGGCGGTTGCTGAACAGGTTCGGGAAGGACATTGACGTGATTGACACGCTGATAGCCAGCAACATACAGGGCTGGTTGATGACCTCACTGCGCGCACTGTTTGCTATGGTTGCTATTGTCTACAGCATGCCGGTCATCATTATTGGCATTGTCCTGGCCTTCATCCTCTACTTTTTGATCGAGGTTAGTTGACCCAGCCATATAACCAGAGGATTTGACTCCTACATTACACCTTTGAAATCATATACTTAGTACAAGGTGTATCATATAAGCAGTTGCTCCCAACTCCTAGCTAGGTCACCAGTAATTATATATACACAGCTGATCCTGATCAGCAATATATGACATAATTTATATTACCTAAGCTTACACATATACACAATCTTCCTTCCCTTTCCCATTGCAAAATCAGAATATGTTTAAGTATTCAAATACTTTTCTTATTCTTATTATTTGATATAATTAGGCTCAAATAGATCATCAAGGCTTTAATAATACATGTATGCAACCACATTCATAATTTGATTTATACTTTGACAAAACAACACTTACCTGACATCATACATGCCATAATTTTTCAGACCAATTCCGGGACATTGAATTAAATTGTCCGGGACTTTTGCCGATTTTCCGGGACATGTATAAAATGTAGCGATATTAATAGACATATGCATTTTGGTACGTTTTTTTGTTTCGCATCGTTAATTGCAAAAGTTCGAAAACCTATCCGAAATACACTTGATCTTTTAACGTCAAATTAAACATTATTACTTCTGTTACTTGATACAAGCCACGTGTTTTCAGTGTAAGCGTTCTAAACATAGATGGTGACGTCACTGCGTTATTGTTATTAAGACCGGTGTGTAACGCGTAGTTGTTGATACGTCTTTATTCATTTATAACATTTATATAATAAAAAATACAACACTACAGTACCGTTAGATCGTCAACTCAAATCAATTCACAATACATACAACCAATCACAATAAAACAAATACAACAAAACAGTACCGGTATACTTCTTTGTCCGTTAAACGTGTGAACATAAACTGCTTTTTTTTTTTACTCAGCGATGTTGGACTTCAGATGTGTGAATAACTATCCTTTGCCCTTACGCAGCGGGAAATAATGACGTAGTAGAGTAAAGTCCATTAACAACTACATTATACAATGCCGCCTTTTCGGTTTTACCGCGAACGTGAGACAATCGATATGATAACAGGACCCCTGTTAATTGATCAATTTTGACACGTAGCGTAGTCTGCACGTCTGCCTATTTGGGTAGGCATTGTCATGGAGACGCTGCAGATATACACAGATTCGAGGTGCAGTTAAGCATAAGATAAGGTACATGTATATATGGATTTTGTAAATTCCGGGACATTTGACAGATTTCCGGGACAGCGGGACAAGTTCTTCATTTCCGGGACTGTCCCGGACAATCCGGGACGTATGGCATGTATGCCTGACATACCACAATGCACTCCACCCAAACCTTCCCCCACGCCCCCCCCTACCCCCAGAACCTCCCCCCCCATCCCCCTCCCCCCCAAAAAATTTGTTTTTTCCTTATTTTTGATAGATCATCTATTAAATGTTCACACACCCACATTATACCCCCCCCCTCTCTATGATGGCTTACGTTGCACTGTCAAGCACTCGAATAGTTGAGCGCGCTGTCCTCTGACAGCTCTTGTTATTGGTAATGTCAAGAACCAATATTTAAAAAAAAATTGTATGTCCATTGAAACTCTAATTAAAAAATAAGATGGTACTGGCTGGCAATTTGTGAATATTTGACACAGAATCACTTGTCCAGTAAATCCTATTTATTATTATCCCCTGCCTAAGGGAGATGGATATAGAATTGGCGTTGTCAGTCCGTCCATCCTTCCGTTCCTTATTCCATCTGTCTGTCTGACACAAACATAAAATTTGCAGTGGAGATTTCAACAAATCTGCTTGTTTCATTTATTATTAAATTTCACATAAGATGGAATTGTAATAAAAAAAATTGAAAAGTCTAATAAGTACTCCAGTGCCAGCATGTTTAAATTGTATTGACATTGTATGATAGCAATGTCTGACTGTGATTTCCTCTTAAGAACACATCTTCAGTTATTTAATGAACTTTATTATGCCCCCCTTCGAAAAAGAGGGGGTATATTTTTTGCACATGTCTGTCGGTCTGTCGGAAAATGGTTTCCGGATGATAACTCAAAAATGCTTACACCTAGGATCATGAAACTTCATAGGTTCATTGATCATGACTGGCAGATGACCCCTATTGATTTTCAGGTCACTAGGTCAAAGGTCAAGTTCACAGTGACTCGAAACAGTAAAATGGTTTCCAGATGATAACTCAAGAATGCTTACGCGATCATGAAACTTCATAGGTTCATTGATCATGACTGGCAGATGACCCCTAATAATTTTCAGGTCACTAGGTCAAAGGTCAAGGTCACAGTGACATGAAACAGTAAAATGGTTTCCGGATGATAACTCAAGAATAATAAGGCCTAGGATCATGAAACTTCATAGGTACATTGATCATGACTGGCAGATGACACCTATTGATTTTCACATCACTAGGTCAAAGGTCAAGGTCACAGTGCCAAAAAACGTATTCACACAATGGTTGCCACTACAACTGACAGCCCATATGTGTGGCATGCATGTTTAACAAACAGCCCTTGTTTGAAGGATACCTTTGAGGCTTATGGGCGTTTGCTCACGAATAAGGACAGAGATACTTAATGTAGAAAAATGGTTCCTCTCTGTCCAATTACTTGAGCATTAAATATCAAACGTCAATCATAAATACCCTATGTTAAAACCTCGCTTGGTATTAGATTAAGTTGGATTGGATACGAGTCACAGTAAAGGTCACTATTTCTAAATATAATACAATTGCTTTGGCTTATTTATTAAGATGCCATTGTGCTTTAAACAAAACTACTTGTGAAGCTTATATTAACACTTTTTGAAATATGGCAGATGGTGGTGTCAAAGTTATTATTACTTAGTACAGCATCATGGTTTTTGCCTTTTGTTATTAATTGTTTACATATATACCTCATGTCTAGACCAGGCTTGTGATTACATATAACGTTGGTAGGGTCATGGTTAAGGTCACATGTACTAAATATAGAAGAAGAGGTTTAACTTCGTTCTGAATGTATCTAAAAATATATAATTACAAATTGAAATGCTATTTATTTTTAATGACTGGCAAGAAAATAAAGCATTTCCGATATGAATAGAGCTACAATTTTACACTCAAATGAATTTAAATTATTTATAATAAATGCATCTTCTAATCAGGAATGCATTTTTTCAGTGTTCTATTATTTACTTACTGTTCTACATATTAAAGTAAATGAAGCATATATGTGACACACTTTTTGAGGTCAACTCATTTGAATAAACACACATTAAAGTAAAATAATTCTACAAGGACTATGAACATGTTAGTTGATTTCAACACAGGCACACCTGGCTTTGTTGATTTGTGTTCCACTGTTGCTTACTTTGTTGTCTTTTCTGCATTGTCTAACAGCTATTATAGTGGCATGACTTAACCCTGCATGTGCAAACTTCAAACATACATTTTGAAAGAAAACAAAATTTTATTGCACTTTTTTGATTTGCCAGGATGTGTTATAACAAGGCATTGATCAAAAGTGTTGCGGTTTGTGTGTGTGTGTATGAAGTATTTTGTTGTTGAGCAGTTAATTATATAATAACAACACAGAATTCTTATTTTCTAACCTATCATTTGTTTTGTTGTGTTAATAGTTTACTGAAGATTGTTTTCTTTCCTTCAATTGGTTTGTTGTGCTTTCATAGCAAACAGAAGCAGGGGATCATGACTTCATGTTAAACTGAATATCAAGTTTTATTTTCTGTGTTTTGCAGGCCTTTTCAATTTAATTTGCTCCTTGTCCCTGTTTATTGGCAACGTGAGAGTGGGTCGCGTCCTGCACCACTCCATGCTGAGAAACATTCTCTCTTCGCCAATGCGATTCTTTGACTCTACACCAAGTGGACGCATTCTCAATCGGTTCGGAAAAGACTTTGAGACTATTGACCAGATTATTACGCACAGCATACATTATGTGTTGTATTGCTTCCTGCAAAATGTTACTATGGTAATCGCCATTTCCATGAGTCTGCCCCTCATATTGACGGTGATGGTCCCACTCGCAATATTGTACATAATGGTTCAGGTTAGTGTTTGTCTTTTAATTTTGCCCTTTTGAAAGCATAAGAGGTTTATAAAATAGTAATAAACAGAAATGGTTGGCTTTTCAAGCTTCATACATTCTAAGGTTGTTTCTGTTTACATTTTATTTCTGGTATGATTCAACTAAAGCAAAGTACATGATATATATAGTTAAAAAATACTAAGACTAGGTTTATGAAACTTGGTATGTGGATAGAAGCCCATAATTATGGGGAATATTTATTGCAGATTTTCCATGAGACAATAATCTTGTCTGCTTTATTTTCAAAAATTATTAAAATTAGTCAAAAATTGTGGTTGCTCTGCTTAGAAAAATAATTGGAAACTTAAGTCATCATTTTTCCGATACTAATGTATATACAATACCAAAATGTTTGTTTCGTCTCCAAATTTAGGACTCGAACTTACGCTGCCAAAAGTACCTAAGTGATAATTTTATTACGCTTTTAGTCCTGTTATGGACAGTATACATTCATAAGGCCGTCCCTCGTGAACATTTGATTCATAACGGTTTAACTTCTAGTGGTGTTCTTGAATTTCGAGCATCTGCTCAAAGTGTCCCTGCATTGGGAAAACTTTAATGTATAAAAATAAATATTGCAATGAGTGTTAAAAAAAATGTAACATAGTTGTCAAGCAATTATTTAATACTCTTTTAGAAGATAATCTTACTTTTGATAATAAGGTCCAATATAAGTGGTTGATATGCCTCATTTATTAAACTTGCGAGGATCCTGTTATTATTCACATAACAATTACCAGTTACAATACTGCTATTTTTCTGTGACAGTGGCCGGTGGCTGGGGCAATTTTCCTTATAAGGCAATATTGAAAACTTGTTGATGCTATTTAAGCCACATTTATTGGACAATCTGCATGAAACTTGGTAAGAACATTTGTCCCAATTAAATATGGACTGAGATTGAAACTGGGTCATGTTATCTTAGGTTACTAGGTTAAATAAAACAAACATGTTAATACTCTAGATGTCACCTTTTTGGTCCAATGTTTATGAATCAGCTCGCACTTTTTCTAAATAGTCTAGTTACTTTGGATCTCAGGTGAGCGCCTTGGGGCCCATGGCACTCTTGTTTACTAACTTTTTTCTAGAGCATAACTCTGTGACTATGAACAAACTATAGGTGCACAAGTACTGCCTCCTGCCCGCATACTTATGCACTTGAATAAGTGCCCATTGTTTATTTTTATTATTTATAGCAAAAGAATAATTCAAAGACATTATCAACCATAGTTCATCTAGTATTGGCGATACAGCTGACATACTGTGTACTATTTTTTTCTCATTCTGAACTTATCTCGCATATTTTCAATGTCATAAACGAAATTAAAGTGACGATTCCTTCTTAAAACAGCAATTTTGGCCATCAGGTACCTAAGAAACTTTATCCATCTGCAGTAAAAAAAAATGCATTTTTTCGAATTTATTTCTGCTTAAAATGAAACACATCTGGCATTTCATAGTGTAATGTTCTGGTATTTGGTGATAAAGGAAACTTTTATTTCAAAATGTAGTCTTGTGAGTTATAATTGGAAAAATTTAACAGACATTACTTAGTTTAGACATATTTTTTTTTTTTTTGAAAATACAGTGTACATCAATCAAGCACAATACAATCTTTATAAGACAGGATTGAAACGAAAGAAGTAATTCTTAAAAAGTTTTTATATAGCCAAAACTTTAAAATATACCTCCCTTTAGGCGCAGTTAAAATTGCCAAATATGTTGCTCCATTTGACCACTTTATGAAGGATGCAAAGCTAAATCACATACTAAACAGCAAGGGTATTACAATCTTGAGTTGTCCTTTACTGCAGGAAGTGCCACAACAATATTGAACAAGCAAGAACTATCAATGTATCAATGCACATTGTGTCATCCCAGATTAAACTAGGCTGTCTGCATAGGGTAATCAGGGATGGCATTTTTTGTTTTTATGGAATTGTTTGTTTGTGCAGACTGTACAGGCTAATCTTGGACTACATATAACGCACATGCATTTAGCCCATTTTTCCAATGATGTGGCTATTATAAACATATTTTTTATCATACTAGTGGCATTATTCAATGCAAATATACATGATGATAAACCACAACATAACAATTTCTTCTCAATTTTATTATTATATTACTACACATTTGATACCTTTTTATTGATATATACAATTTAAAAAATCCTGTACATTAATATTTTTTAAGGTATAATATAAAAACTAACAAAATCTTGTTGAACAGCAAACAATAATAAAAGTAAAGAAGACCTTAAAAAATGCCTAGTTATAAGAGTTTTCAAACATTCATTCAACTGTTCGTATTTCAGTTGTGTACATAAGACATGTACAGCATTTGGAAATCCTAATATTTGCGGCAGATGTGTTTTTATTTCTTATTTCTTTATCAATATCAATTTAATATGACATTATTGGTCAAGCACTAACAATAAATTTGTTGTTATGATATTAATTAATTATTTTAAATGTGGTACATAAAGCTTTTAATTTTCATTTAAAAGTAGTTAAACTTTCCTCATTTAAGTAAATCCTTATAAAAGTGTTGTTAAAAGTATAAACAAGTGTAATTTTGATATTGAAATCATATATGCCATCTTTAATTGTACTCTCAGCTCGGCAAAATCATTCATATTCATCAGTAATTGTGTGTTTATAAACCGATAAGTATTTTAGTCTTTAGTTGCCTGTAGACTGGTGTATGCTGTATCAATCTGCACTTTCATAGAGGTGTTTTTTGAAGGGCTGTTCTCATCTTGCTTCAGGTGTTTGTCTTGAAATTCTTCATATATATCATTATATTGCTTGATCTTTCACTAACAGCTTTATTTCCTATCACTCTACTCTACTGGTCCTTCAAGTTTGTTTGCTGTGCCATGATTTGCTAAATGTTTACAGGTGTTTTCAACATCTGCGCTGTACTCTCACTCTACATTGGTGGCATTCGGGTTGGCCGCATGCTTCACCTCCAGTTACTCACCAACATCCTAACCTCCCCAATGTCATTTTTCGATACAACGCCCCTGGGCCGGATCCTGAACAGGTTCAGCAAAGATCTTGACACAGTGGACGCGGTCATAGTCCAGAACCTACAGGGAATGATTGGGTGTTGCATGGCCATCTTAGCCATGGTGATAGTTATCAGCATGAACATGCCCATAATCCTCGCTGTGATTGGTCCCCTTGCTATCGTCTATATTGTGGTGCAGGTTAGTGGGAAGGCTGGGAAACAGGATAGTTATCATTTATGTTTGTACAGATATGTATATAATATGGGTATTGATGTATAAAATATATCATATTTATGAAGACATATTACACTGTAACTCTAATGTAACGCGAATGATGGAGTTCGAGCCACAAGACAGGGTTATAAACGGATTCACGTGATAAGTTTTGAGCTCATTAATTCATAAATTATTGCAACTTGAAGGTTGTGTTGTCATTCACCAATACATGCATATGAGCCCTAGTTACCCTACCATATCGATAACTCAGGGATCATATTTTTGTCGGTTTTGTCGGTCCTAGACCGATTGAAATTCCCAAACAGTCGGTCTGATTCTGTTTGCTAAAATTCCCATGTCATGAAATCGATTACACAGTGCACACCCTAATTACATTCTTATCTCGGTAAGTTGTGATAAACCATTCGCTGGAGTCTCTAAACCGGTCAGGACCAGAATATTGCACGTCAGCCGACTAGTATCAGAGTATGGCCCCAAGCAGCGAAGATTCGCGCGGCTGTGTATTAGTCACGCGTGAATTACCCCGTGTCAATATCAATCGATAATTTCACTGGCTTATACCTAGCACAATCGGTCCGTAAGGTACTCATCCAGGATAAAATCGTTGACAATTACTTCGGAGATACAAACCTCGATAATATCCTTGTGGAAATTGTGCATTTCATGCATGATACAGTAAACTGTCATATAAACAAAGAAGAAAATCGGATATTCTGCAATAATTGTGGACGGACCTTATACACTGAAAGCACGCGCTGTAATTAAACAAAATATGCCGATACATTTTCCACCAGCGTAATAATTCGGCAATAAATAAATAAAAGTCGCGGATCTGATCGACAGAACAGCCGAAAGTTATTTTTATGGGCAGAACTTCACATAAAATAGTACACAAGAATAATAACATACATTGTATAAATCTTCAGTAAAAATCGTGTTAGTGTATAAATCTTCAGTAAAAATCGTGTAAGAATCGAAATAATTTGTGTTCTTTATTGTTGTTGAATAACCTACGACCAAAAGTTTAGATGCGTGGTTTCAAATCATTTAATCCCTACGCATCTTAACTATCGGCCGTGGGTTATTCGACTACAAACTATAACGTACATGAATTATTTCTTAACTATTTGGTTTTGTTATTGTCAGTAACAAACCTATGCACAGACATTTGTTTGGTTCAATGCATGTTTGTAAGGTATTATCGAGTTGACAACGATTTAAAACATCGGTATAGATTTACACAGACTAATAATATTGACAATGATGAAAAACAGTCAGATAAAACAGCACACGAAACAACCGATGTCAATGAAATCGCAAATGATAAAACAAAATGAGAAAACTCGTATGTTCTGTTTAAAAATAATGCCTAAGGGAATTTAACTTGTACATTTATTATACCATCTTCATGAATAGCAAAATCAATGGTATATATTTTAACGTAATTTGTCATGATTTCGGAAATAAATTTTCGGACACTTTTTCCCCATTTAAATCTGGACCAATTGATGTTGCGGGAAAATATGATCCCTGCGATAACTGTATACATATCTCTTTTCTAATGTGCATATATATCCGATGATCCTATACGTGTGAATACAGTTACTACATCAATAAAGAAAATATATTCTGACCATTTATGACGATAAATGTGTTAAAGAATTTCATAAACACAAACATACATTCTACGCCTTTTTTCAGAAGTGTTAAGTATACAGTGCATTGTGGGACAGCGGTTTCATTCTGCACTGTTCAGACTTAATTGTAACAACAAAGGACGAGTTAGTTTAAATTTAGATTGAATGCAAAGGGATACAAAGCAATTTTTTATTGCGTCCTACTCAGTCATGTAAAAAATGTGTTACTTGGAGACTTCCTGAAAATTTGGCAAAAATGAAAGTGAATTTCTGTAAACAATTACCCTGTGGTTGTGTGGAACAAATTGTTTGATTACTTAGCGAATTTAATTTCCCTTTTCTTGTTACGTTTTCGATTGCATTTAAGCAGACAAGTCCCACCTGCGTTGTATTGGATTGAACGTTGTACCGGTGTGTGTTATATTGGATTTCAAGTGTTCATTGTTAAAGGACTCTTTGTTTTTTGCATGTAATAATCAGATATTTTTGGCTGCATTTTCTACTGAATGGAAAAATATCGGTCAATAAAAAAAAAGGATTACCATTTATTGTACACACATTTCAAGGTCAAATATAAAATGCAGATGTATTTAATAAACATAGCAATTTTTCTGCATAATGAAACAAAGTTTCATACATGAAAAACCAGTCACTAGACTAAATGTAATTGCAAAAATTCAAGGTCAAAAGTCAAATGATGTAGGAAATTAGTTCTCATCATAATATTCTCCAGAATGGATGTATAACCAGTAACTTGAAACATGATCACAGAGTGTCATGCTCAAGAACTAGGTCACAAGATCTCGCCATGGTGTTATGGATATGGTGTCTGCCTAGCAACCAGGAAGTCATGGGTTCGATCCCCACTGTGGGAGCGTTCTTTAGATCTCCCCCATAGACATCAAGTTCTGGTTCTAGGCCCAGGAAATGGACTCAAGAGCATTTCAAATAAGTAGTAAGTGCTTCAAATGTAATCGAGCTAAAATAAATGACCTGTAGCATGGTAAACACCCTGCAAACAAGGATCAGGTCAAGTGAAATGACACTTTCATTCCAATAAAGGTTAAGCCACCATTATGTAATGGATATGGTGTCCGCCAAGCCACCAGAAGGACATGGGTTTGATCCCCACTATAGGAGCATTCTTTAGATCTCCCCAAAGACACCAAGTACTGGTTCTAGGCCCAGGAAATGGATTCAAGTGTTTCAATAGGCCTGAGGCTTTTGATGCAATCGAGCTAAAATAAATAGGTTTAAACTAAACAAGATCTTGAGGTCAACATCACAAATAAATAGCAAATGTTACACCATAATCTTGAGCAAATAAGTGTTTTGGGATAACTTTGCAGTAGTTACTATGACCAAGGTCCTAGACATAAGGTGGAAGTTAAAATATGGGCAATAAATTTAGACTTTGTGCAATATAAACCTTTAAAGAAATTTGCAAATGGGCTTATCTTTGTTACAATTTCACTGTTGTTTAGGCTAACATGCTTTTGTTGGAAAATATATAACCTAGTTCACTCTCTAAACAATTTAATGTAAAGTGAGTACAAATGCAACACACAACTACATGTATGTAATATGGAGGAATCAATAAAGGTTTCCACGATTTAAAAACACATGCCACATTCAATGGTTACTCACATTTCATGTAATAGTTGTTCCTCTCATTATCATCACAATTACAACCAACTACATATTTGAACAACTAGACATTTATTTTGGCTAATAAAATAGTTTTTAGTTGGTCGCGTTAGCGGCCAGCTAAATTTACAGAGCATATTTTGCAAATCAGTATGTGCTTAGAAGCCTTAAGTACGGTAAGAACCACAACTCACTCTGTAAGGGACGATTACCGCTGCCTGTCTGTAGCAGACGATAAATGATTCTGCTCTAGCAGTGAGTGTATTATACCCTCTAGCAGTGAGTTTATATACCAGCTTGTAAGTCAACATTGGCCAGTCTAGTGTTTATCATTGAAATCTGTACATATTGGCTGCTTTCAGGGAAAAAAGGGCTTAATGCACATCAAATAAGATTAGCCTGTGCACACTGATTAGCCTGTGCAATGCGCACAAGCTAATCAAGGATGACAACAGCGAACAACTTCAGTGCCTTCAGCGCTTTGATTGTCTTTCCTCTCACATAATTAAACATCACCACTTCCATAAATATTTGAGTTTCATGCCTTCTAATAAGAAGGCTTCAAACATTGAACCCACATATTGTGTCAGTGTGTCATTTTTAGGAAAATGACAGCTATGAATGTGAATCAAATCTGATGACCTTTGTAAAGATGGGATCCGATAATAAGTACTCAATATTAAAAAAATTCTGTACTATAAAATCCATAAATGCTCATAAATACCAGGTACCTGGACATGACCCATGTACTATAAGAAAATCTCACTAATTTCACATTCATTATATTTCATAAGAACATAATTTTGTCCATTTTTTGTTTTGCCTGATCCCTCCGTCTCATTAGAGCAAGTTTCCTCTTGTTATGTTTTTTGCTGTTTGTAACGTCTCACATTTATGTGTTTCTTGTTGCTCTGTTTTAATAAAAGAAAAGTTTCTCACATTCATGTGTTGCCTGTTTGGTCTGTCTCATAAAAACAACTCATTCATGTGTTGTTTGTTCACTATCTTATTGAATTGGTTGTGCCATAGCATCACATTTCTTGACTTGTTTCTGCTTTCTGTGCATTCCATGTATATTGGTTGTTTTAGTTCTCGTAGTAATTTGGTGGTCTCTGTACATCAGAGATCCATTGGTTGCTTCAGTAATTCACATAGCAATTTGGTGGTCTCTGTACATTTTAGCAATATTGGTTGCTTCAGTAAACTGCAAAAGCACAACCTTTTGCTTGCTTCAGTACACCTGACAACTATTGGTTGCTTTACAAAATAACATAGCATTTTGGCAGATTCTGTAAATTGCATATCTATTGGTTGCTGCTGGGGTACATAAAATAGCTTTTGCGTTCTTCAGCATAGAACATGGCAAATGGCTTCTGCAGTACATCATGGATTTATGGATTGTTATGTCCCTAGCCCATCAACTGATGAGGAAGTCATATAGCGATGTCTGTTAGACCGGTCTGGATTAGAGCTGCAACGATTCACCCATCATTCGATTCGATTCGATTCCGATACCAAATGGTCCGATTCGATTATTTTCGATTCGATTTTAAATTAAACTATGTGCTTCTTATTTTGCAAACTATTTCATGTTTGGTTTGTCCAGGACATGAATTAATAAGTTTGGTATTTGTTATTAACTTATTATGTTGTACATTTAAAGTGTTTAATTTTTGAAAACTTAAAAACGCAACATTGTTTTATAAGTAACAAATTTATTGAACAAAACTTCCTGTTGAGTTATAAATAACATAAAATGCACAATGTATCACATGTGTTTAACAGGGAAAAAACATGTAAGTATATATACAACTTCCAGTTGACTTCTTTACAGAATGTACACAGTGTACTAAACAAACCATATGTATCGAGGAAAAAAATTAGATCAAAACAACTTTCATTTGACCCGTTGTCTCAGATTTTTTTGCTAACGTGTTAAAAGAGCTAGTCGCGGGAGATGAAGATTTCACATTTGAAATATCAACCGAGTGTTTTCTCTTTTAATGTTACTTCAAATTTGTAGTGCTTTCAGATTTAGGGTAACTTACGTCAACAAAACACGTTTTGCAAGTTTCCTTTGCATCAGAACCTTCGCGAAACACGAAATGTTCCCACACTTTTTATTATGCCCCCCCCCCTTCGAAGAAGAGGGGGTATATTGCTTTGCTCATGTCCGTCTGTCGGTCGGTCGGTCGGTCTGTCGGTCCGTCCACCAGGTGGTTGTCAGACGATAACTCAAGAACGCTTGGGCTTAGTATCATGAAACTTCATAGGTACATTGATCATGACTCGCAGATGACCCCTATTGATTTAAAGGTCACTAGGTCAAAGGTCAAGGTCACGGTGACCCGAAATAGTAAAATGCTTTTTTAATGATAACTCAAGAACGCATACGCCTAGGATCATGAAACTTCATGGGTAGATTGATCATTACTCGCAGAAGACCCCTATTGATTTTGAGGTCACTAGGTTAAAGGTCAAGGTCACGGTGACCTGAAATAGTAAAATGGTTTCCGGATGATAACTCAAGAATGCATACGCCTAGGATCATGATACTTCATGGATAGATTGATCATGACTCGCAGATGACCCCTATTGATTTTGAGGTCACTAGGTCAAAGGTCAAGGTCACGGTGACCCGAAATAGTAAAATGGTTTTCGGATGATAACTCAAGAACGCATATGCCTAGGATCATGAAACTTCACAGGTAGATTGATCATGACTCGCAGATGACCCCTATTGATTTTGAGGTCACAAGGTCAAAGGTCAAGGTCACGGTGACCCGAAATAGTAAAATGATTTTCGGATGATAACTCAAGAACGCTTATGCCTAGGATCATGACACTTCATAGGTACATTGATCGTGACTCGCAGATGACCCCTATTGATTTTCAGGTCACTAGGTCAAAGGTCAAGGTCACAGTGACAATAAAACGTATTCACACAATGGCTGCCACTACAACGGACAGCCCATATGGGGGGCATGCATGTTTTACAAACAGCCCTTGTTTCAATTTTGACGGTGCGTCTTTCAGCGTGGTTGAAGAAGCCATTTTACCGGCTGATGTAATGCTCCGCATGTTATTCATTCATTCATTGGATGCCATATGGGCTATTGACCATTCACAAGACGTTTTACAAATGACAAGTAAGTTTAGACGACGGATTTGGAAAGTAAGGTTTAAAATGCTGATCAATCGGGATTGCAGTGAATCGAATCGAAATAGGCCGTATTGGTATCGAAATCGAATCGGCGGTGTTGAACCGGTTTTTCGATGCATCGGACCGAATCGTTACAGCTCTAGTCTGGATAAGGATCTGAACCATGTGATTACTCAAAAATGAAGTAATCTACATAAATGAAACTCAGTATGTGGACAGAGTGCCAGATGTGAATTATGCGTGTTATTTCAGTTCGTTTGCCAGAAAAAAAACTGGTGCTATGGCTACAGAACAAAAAACTGGATCCAGCAAGAACCAAAAAGATCTAAAGCTAGATTGATGAAACTCAGAATGTGGATACAGGGCCATGTTGGGAAAATGTAAATTATTTCAGTTTGTCTGTCCAATCTCATGTTAACTTAAAAAGTATTGAAGCTGAGTTGTGGTTGCTACAGTTACTGAAATAAATAAAAACTAGAATCTGGATCTTGTAACAACTCAAAAATTACTAAAGCTGGGTTGATAAAACTCTGTATGTGGACAGAAGGCCATATGGTGAATATGCATATTATTTTAATTTTTCGTTTGACCTAAATTGTGGTATCTATGGTTACATAAAAACTACAACTTAACACTGCATCCAGCCATAACTAAACAATACTAACGCTAGGTTAATAATACTTAGGGATATCATGTTTTTAAACTGACAACATTAACCCAGTAGGGGACAGCAGCTGCTGTTTTGTCTGCCAATCACATACTTATATTCCAAATGGAAGCATTTTACATGCATTAAGTAATCATCCCTGCTAATACATTTATGTTTTTATGCCCCTGAAGGAGGGCATATAGTGATCGGACTGTCCGTCACACTTTGGGTTTACGTTTCGAAAAATGCTTATAACTTCTATGTCGTTTCAGATAGCAATTTCATATTTGGCATGCATGTGCATATGGACAAGGCCTTTCCATACACTCACCAATTTTGACCCCTGTGACCTTGAACTTAAACCGCATTTAGGTTTCGAAATCTGCGTTTAGGTTTCGATAAAAGCTCATAACTTCTATCAAGCGTTTATAGGGGGCATAAGTCATCCTATGGTGACAGCTCTTGTTCTATATTGATAAACATCAATCTTCTTGTTCGCTTGGCTATAAATAAGGTTTTGTTCCCGTTTATACAATATAAAAAGAACATTTGTTTCCGAAAATGTTCATGAATTATTTTTATAATTAAATGAAATACAATTCAGATTAATTCTGGATCTCTCCTCCTATTTAATATGTTGGCATTGTGAATAGATTTGAATGCCTTTGCTGCATTCATTTGTATTACTATGTCATCATTTAATGTGTTTTCCAATGTTAAAATGGCTGTCGGTACTGTTTGTTTAATTGTCACTAGGCATATGTATACAGAAAGATTAACTTCGATTTGCATGATTTTTGGGGAACAATTGAAATGAGCCAATAAACAAATGATCTAAAAAGACATGACAAAATGCATACATTTGAGGTGTATCACGTCATTGCTGTTGATTTGAATGCATTTAAGGTCAGTGTTATGACTAATAAAAATTACTATGTTTTAGACTTTCACAGAATATTGAAGAACTGCTTGGATCATAGAAGTTATATTCTTGAAATAATGGAATTTGAATTCTTGAAGGTACAAAATGGTTCTAAAATAATTATTGAAGTTCTTGAAAGAATATATAACATTGGACAATTGTAGAATGTTTTTAAAAAGGGTTTGTAAGTTGGTGAAATCAATTGCATCCTTATTACTTTAAGTAGATATAATGTCATGCTAACTTATTATCTTTCCCCCACAGTTGTTTGAAGACATAAGAAATTAGATTATCATTTTCACACTGAAATTAATTAAATGGGGGGGGGGGATAAAAATCTTTTCATTCTAAAACCAAATGTGTTGTTCATTATTAATGGGATTGAGTTACTTTGAAAATTTATTATGCCCCCCTTTGAAGAAGAGGGGGTATATTGCTTTGGTAGGTCGGTCGGTCGGTCCGTCCGTCCACCAGGTGGTTGTCAGACGATAACTCAAGAACGCTTGGGCCTAGGATCATGAAACTTCATAGGTACATTGATCATGACTTGCAGATGACCCCTATTGATTTTGAGGTCACTAGGTCAAAGGTCAAGGTCACGGTGACCCGAAATAGTAAAATGGTTTCCGGATGATAACTCAAGAACGCATACGCCTAGGATCATGAAACTTCATGGGTAGATTGATCATGGCTCGCAGATGACCCCTATTGATTTTGAGGTCACTAGGTCAAAGGTCAAGGTCACGGTGACCCGAAATAGTAAAATGGTTCCCGGATGATATCTCAAGAACCCATAGGCCTAGGATCATGAAACTTCATGGGTAGATTGATCATGACTCGCAGATGACCCCTATTGATTTTTAGGTCACTAGGTCAAAGGTCAAGGTCACGGTGACCCGAAATAGTAAAATGATTTTCGGATGATTATTCAAGAACGCATATGCCTAGGATCATGAAACTTCATAGGTAGATTGATCATGACTCGCAGATGACCCCTCTTGATTTTCAGGTCACTAGGTCAAAGATCAAGGTCACGGTGACCCGAAATAGTAAAATGATTTTCGGATGATAACTCAAGAACGCTTTTGCCTAGGATCATGACACTTCATAGGTACACTGATGGTGACTCGCAGATGACCCCTATTGATTTTCAGGTCACTAGATCACAGGTCAAGGTCACAGTGACAAAAAACGTATTCACACAATGGCTGCCAGTACAACGGACAGCCCATATGGGGGGCATGTATGTTTTACAAACAGCCCTTGTTTCCACTTGCTTTTGTTAAAGTGCAATACTATTAAATGCCTTTATAATGCCCCCTTCGAAGATGTGGGTGTATATTGTTGGGCTGGATGTTGGTCAGTCTGTCTGTAGGTCAAAGGTCAAGGTCTCTGTCACACAAGAGTGAAAATTGTTACCGATAAATAACTTGTGAAAGGATTGACCAATTGACTTGATACTTCCCATGTGCATTGGCATTGGGCAGTAGATGGCCAAATAAATAAATAAATAAGATGTGGAAACACTTGAACATTGCAGATTCTTGTTATGACCCTCTTCGAAAAAGAAGGAGGTATATTGTTTTGCTGGATGTCGGTCGGTCTGTCTGTCGGTAGAGCAGTCTGAATGTTAGTAGACCAGTTTGTTTCTGATCCATAACTCGTCGATGAATTAACCGATTGACTTGATACTTCACATGTGCATTGGTCTTGGACAGATGATGACCCCTCTTGAAATTGGGGTCAGTAGGTCAAAAGCCAAGGTCTCTGTTACTCACTAAGTGTGAAATCGGTTTGCATCAATAACTGGTCAACTGATTCACCGATTGGCTTGATACTTCCCATGTGCATTGGCCTTCAAGTTGGACAGTAGATAACCCTTATTGAAATTGGGGTCACTAGGTCAAAGGTCAAGGTCACAATAAGTGTTAAAATTGTTTCTGATCAATAACTGATCAACAAATAGTTGTTATTCGGAACTTTCCAGTCATGGTTTTTCCGATATTTGAGCATGCGCGGTAGGTACAAACAAAAGCATATTTTAAAAGAGAAGGAATCAATAATTTCTCTTATCGCTGAATAGTAAACACCACTTTTTCTGATCAAATATTCGTTATAGTTGATAAAAATACCATTATTTAATCATTTTTCTTTAGATGAACTCATCTTGATCGTGTTTAATGTAAGAATACTATACAATATAATGCTGCATGTTCATGTAAACATCTTCGGTCACATAACTATGTCATTGCATAGACTGTTTGTAGGCCTGGGCATACAGTTTTAATGGAAGTTTGTCAACGAAACTACCAAGAAATTGACTCCATCGTATATATATATTATACTATTCAAACACATGTATATTTAAAATAATACAGACAAGTACCTTACCATCCTCAGTCCATTCGTAGTACTAGAACTAATATATTGTTCCACATCAGTTTGATATTTATATGTCTATTGATATAGCTCTATTGTGATGCTTTTCTTTAATCTAATCTGAAAAGTAAAGAAAATTATTCGCTAAAGACTAAGACCTTTAGATTAGAATGCACATCACTAATGAGCTTTACCATACATTACTTTTTATTTGCTATATCGATAAAGCATGCCAAAAAAACAAGAACATGAATAATGTTTTTCAGAAGAAATATTGCATATGTCAAGCCTTTTGTATAAGTTCCTTCATTACCATACAGCTGACAGTTTGTTTTTCATGTATTTTAAAGATGTTAGCTACTGGACACATTCGTATAGGCGGCTGTACATCTGAACGGTGTATTTAGACTTTAATCCTGTATTAAAAGTCGGACATACATTTATATCAGTGTTAGATTTGTTATGTGTAATTATTAATAATAATAGTAATAGTATTAACAACAAAATACTTGAATTTTGACTTTTCCTAAAAGAAACAATACTGTCGTTTAAATACTTATAATATCCACTACTGAATGGGAAGCAAGTCAGATATCGACGTTACTGGTCATTATTACTGTATTAATGACAATGCTTGTACCTCCCAAGCGCGCTCAGAAATCGGAAAAACCCACAGCGAGCGAGTTCCAAATTTAATCTATTTACAGATTGACTTGATACTTCACATGCTCATTGGCCTTGGACAGTAGATGACCCCTACTGAAATTGTTTCACTAGTTCAAAGCCCTGTTTGGGGGGGGGGGGGGGGGGGTATATGCCTCCGACCGCGGAACACTGTCTTGTTTTCAGTGATCATTCTGTTGTTGCCTTTTGAATAGAGATGTACATATATACATAAACATACATGCATATCATCTAACTGTGATGTTCTCATTAATATTTCTAACTTAAATGCATGATGTGTTTTTGTGTCTGTGTTTTATTGTTAAATCTCTTTGTTCTTTATGTTTCTCCTGTTTAATTTAATGCTAGTGATAGTGTCAAGTAAATCCCCAGTCACACACTCACAAATTTTGATATGATGGCCCATGATTTATGAAATCTTGGTGATTCTCGGTAAAGTGTATACACACACTTACTGGCCTTTGCATGACTCTTGAAAACCCTTGGAGGATCATTGTTGTCCAGGATTTAAAATAAAGTAAGTAAATTTTTTTTTTTTTTTTTTTTTTTTTTTTTTTAAAGAGACTTTATTTACCTCGTCCATTGGTATGTGCAGGTCGAGGCCATCCTGCTTCATACCGTACAACAGATTATGTGTTAGTAGCACAAATATGGGTTAATATTTTCAGACATACATTGTTAAAATCATACCACAATAATTCATTGTATTATAATAAAATTATATGCACAAATAACACATATCATTTTTAACAATCTTGTAGGTTTATAAAGAAAAAAACATTGCAATTATACAAATATGATAAAAAATAAGAGAGATGGAAAAAAAGGTGTGACACCTGTGTGCTTTAAATGTATATTAAGTAGTACATATTTTGTAACTTTCAATTATATTGGCTTGGGTTCATTCAACGAATATTCTTACAACTGACCAATTTGGGAATATTATTATTTTTGCGAGTCGTCTGTTTTTGGATTCCCCATGATAATAGTAGAGATCTCTTAAGTCCTGGAACATTTGGGATTGTATTTGTTCGTTTACACATAAAAATAAACCTTTTAATTTCAAGGAGCAATATATTGATAGGATTCATTTTTTCTGTACAGATTCCTAAAAGCATGTCCTGGCAAGAGAGTGTTGTCATATTGACATTATTTATATTCAATACATTTGTAACATATTGAACAATGGTTTGGATGTGCTCACAGCTCCAGAAAAGATGAGTTAAAGTTTCCTCATGATTGTTACAAAATGTGCATATATTATCATCAACAATTTTCATTTTATTTAGCAAAGATTTAGTTCCTAAGATTCTATGTATTATTCTAGTATGTAACCATTGTATATAAGTATCTCTGGATATTTTAAAAACAAAACTATGCACATACTTCCAGTTTATATTACTGAATACTCCATTCCATTTAGTTTCACTTGTAGGTTTTTCAGTATTTGAAATAAAAGTTTCATATACTTGTTTATTGTGTAAGTAAATTCTAGTATTAGTGCTGGTCAATTTGGGTTATTCTGAAATTATTATGATCTCTTTCATATTTGGCATGTAGGTACCTTGCATGGACCTCTACCTTTTGATGAGGTTTGAGGTCACTGGGGTCAAGGTCATCGAGGCTAATAATAGATTTTCCTTCGCACTTTTGTTACAGTTTCTAATAGCGCCTTCAATACTTTACCGATCTCTTACATATTTGCAATGTAGGTACCTTGCATGAACCTTGATGAGGTTTGAGGTCACTGGGGTCAAGGTCAACGAGGCTAATAATATATTTTCCGTCACGCTTTTGTTACAGTTTCTTATTATTATAGGGCCTTCAATAGTTTACCAATCTTGTTCATATTTGGCATGTGGGTACCTTGCATGGACCTCTACCTTTTAATATGCCAGTTTTTAAAAACGGGACGTATTATAGTTTCACCCTTGGCCGACTGCGAGTGGGCGGAGTCCACAGCAGTGTCCGCTCTCTTATTAAAATAGTTTTCATCCGATCTTCACCAAACTTAATCAGAAGTTGTGTCTAGACAGTATCTAGGTCAAGTTCGAATATGGGTCATGCTGGGTCAAAAACTAGGTCACGGGGTCACTTAGTGCATTTCAAGGATTAATCATGGTGTCCGCTCTCTAATTGAAGGAGTTTTCACCCGATCTTCACCAAACTTGATCAGAAGTTGTGTTGAGATGATATGTAGGTCAAGTTTAAATATGGGTCATGCCGAGTCAAAAACTAGGTCACAAGATCACTTAGTGCATTGCAAGCATTTAGCATGGTGTCCGCTCTCTAATTGAAGTAGTTTTCATCCGATCTTCACCTAATTTGGTCAGAAGTTGTGTCTGAATGATATGTAGGTCAAGTTTGAATATGGGTCATGCCGGGTCAAAAACGAGGTCATGAGGTTACTTAGTGCATTTCAATCATTTAGCATGGTGTCCGCTCTGTAATTGAAGTAGTTTTCATCCAATCTTCACCTAATTTGGTCAGAAGTTGTATCTAGATGATATGTAGGTCAAGTTCAAATATGGGTCGTGCAGGGTTAAAAACGAGGTCATTAGGTCACTTAGTGCATTTCAAGTATTAAGCATGGTGTCCACTCTCTAATTGAAGTAGTGTTCATCCAATCTTCACCTAATTTGGTCAGAAGTTGTGTCTCGATGATATGTAGGTCAAGTTCAAATATGGGTCATGCGGGGTCAAAAACGAGGTCACAATGTCACTTAGTGCATTTCAAGCATATAGCATGGTGTCTGCTCTCTTATTGAATAGTAATTTCATCTGATCTTCACAGAATTTAGTCAGATGTTAAGTCTAAATGATATCTAGGTCAAGTTCAAATATGGGTCATGCAGGGTCAATAACTAAGTCTCGAGATCACTAAGTGCATTTCAAGCATTGAGCATGGTGTCCAAAACCTTCGAACGGGTGTATCTTGTGACAGTTTGGCACTCTTGTTATGAGGTTTGAGGTCACTGGGGTCAAGGTCACCGAGGCTAATACTATATTTTTCTGTCACTTTTTTTTGTTACAGTTTTTCATGGTGCCTGATATATTTTACCGATCTTTCTGATATTTGGCATGTAGGTACCTTGCATAGACCTCTACCTTTTGATGACGCTTTATGTCATTTGGGGTCAAGATCAAGGTCACCGAGGCTTATAATAGATTTTTTAGGTGGCAATTAACACATAATTTTACAAAGCGCATCATCGGGGAGCATCCATCGTTTTCAATGATACCTCTTGTTTGCTTGATTTAAAAATAATGATGGTATGGTTTTCTTCACTTTCCCTTCCCTACATCAGTTCAGAAGTATCCTGACTGTGCCAGTAAGCTCATATTGTAGAGAGCTTGACTGCAAATCCGAGGACCTTGGGTTGGATCCCCAGCTCAGCCCAGAGCTTATTCATGTCATTCTTTTTGTGTTGATTTTTCCACTACTTCTTATTCAAGAAGTGCAGTGCTCAGTATATACGCTTTTTACTTGTAATCCATGTAGCTCATGAAGAGTGTGAGTTACTCTTATGACTGCCTTGATATGAATGAAATAATGTCTAAAAGGCAAAAATTGAAGCTAAATGAACAAAGAAATGACATTGACAACATCAACAGATCTTGGTGAAACCATGGCAAGTATGTGTTGTGGTTAATTTGTTTGTACAGTTTGTATGAAACAATGAAGAATCATGTATTTCAACATGAATTGAGCCCTAAGATAGCCTAACCTTGTGACTGTGTGACTGGATCTCAACTAAAATAGTTGCATGCAGAAAGTTTATTATGCTCCCCCAATTTTTTTGGGGGGGAGCATATAGTCACCGCTTCGTCTGTCCATGCACAATTTTTTTTCCGGGCTATTTCTCAGCAATTAATGACCAGAATTCAAATAAACTTATGGGAAGCTTCACTACCAAGGTGAAGTGCATATTATCAGCCGGTTCTGGTCGGATTATTTTTCACAGAGTTATGGCCCTTTGAAATTTTCCTATAACTGTTCATATAGTGCAATTCTTGTCCGGGCTATTTCTCAGCAACTAATGACCGAAATTCAATGAAACTTTATGGGAAGCTTCACTACCAAGAAAACATGTGCATATTATCAGCGGGTTCTAGTCAGATTATTTTTCACAGAGTTATGGCCCTTTGAAATGTTTAAGTTGCTAAACCATCCATCGTATTATTTTGTCCAAAGTTATGCCCCTCAAGACGTTTCCTTTTATCTGAATATATAGTGCAATATTGTGACAAAAAAAACCTTTGGGGAGCATCACCCGTCTCTGACGGTTTCTTGTTTTACATGTAGCCCAAGGTAGCTATAGTATTTACTGATTCAATTCAAGATAGATGACACTAGAAAGGAAACTCTGAGTTTCGATTGATAAGGAGGAATAACTTGCTAGTCTCAAAGTCTGTGCTTGCTTGTTACAGGTGTCTTCATTTGTGGAGCCTCACTTATGCTATTTATTGGCAATGTCCATGCAGGCCGCATTCTTCATGCCTCCATCTTGCACAACGTGTTGCAATCGCCAATGTTCTTCTTTGACACCACACCTGTGGGTCGCATCTTGAACCGGTTTAGCAAGGATATGGATACAATTGATGATACAATTGTTGAGAACATTGAATGGTGGATATTATGTTTGCTCCGGGTTGTGACAGTCCCAATTATCGTTGGAATGAGCACTCCACTTTTTCTGACCACCATTGTTCCCATGTTGATATTTTACTATGTTGTGCAGGTAGGTTGAAAAAAAATGTGATATTTGTTTTGATCATTTAAACTGAGCTAAGATCTGGGAACATTGCAGTGTGTTCAATTTGATCATACCACTACATTGATATCTGCCTGATACAACGCTGCATGATTATGTTTTAATATCATGTTCAACAGGAAGTTCATATATCATTCAATGTGTCCTGAAATATCATATTAGTAAAACTTACAAAATAAGTAATATTTTATTGTAACAATGAATAAGATTCGTTAAATTATCGACAAAAAGCAACAAAAATATTTAAACAAATATTTTCCAAATATTAAGAATGAGTGTGTACATGCTCATGAAGTCTTGTTACAAACAGACTACTTGCTATACATACCTTACTATGCAAATGTCATAGGTCAAAAGAAAAATCCAACACCAAATATAAATAGACAAAAAGTAAAGACAAAAACAAGTACCATTACAGTACAGCCGAACAAACGTATTTCGCGATCCGCGGCGGCAAGGCGAAACGAGTCGATGCCGCGTCAGTCGTTGAAGCCGTGTCAGTATGCGGCGGCAAGTTGCATTTCGCAGCGAAACTTTGCATCTGTCCGCCGAGGCATGC
The DNA here is from genome assembly GCF_020536995.1 of Dreissena polymorpha. Classification (NCBI taxonomy): domain Eukaryota; kingdom Metazoa; phylum Mollusca; class Bivalvia; order Myida; family Dreissenidae; genus Dreissena; species Dreissena polymorpha. The sequence goes on from NC_068356.1 coordinate 7,406,406, forward strand.
CGCGATCCGCGGCATGATGCCGAGTCGATGCGCATCATGAAATAAAAAATCTTTTTAAAATTATTAGTTACATGTAGTTAACAAATTTTGGAAGAACAATTATAATAATAATTAAAATCATAATAAATTTATTGTGCGCGGATTGTATTATCATATACATGTAAGCATAGTTAAGGTGTCTGGCCAATTAAGTTTGTTTCCCGCCCTTAGTGTATGTATTTCACACATAAACAAGGTCATGTAATTATGTTTTCGCACATACAAGTGGTCAATGCTCCAGCATATGGTGGATTTATAAATTAATTGCATGTTGATTCTGCTATTATATTTTAGCTGAGAAAATTAGCAGTTTGAAGCCACACCAATAATCAAGACGGTGACGACGTATTTGTTGTTTTGTTAATTATCAGCTTATTATAATTATTGTTTGAATATGCGTATATAAACACGTTTTATTTTGTTCATATTATACAGTGAATATCGCTACTAATTACCCAATAATCCCGTATATTCCAGTTTTAAAGCAAATGCTGGTAAATATTTATGATACACAAACATTCTCGATATTTCCTTAAGTATCAAATACATTTTGGCATTTGTTACTATTTATAGAGATGATGAAATAACGTCTAATTGGGGCGTTTTTTTCCCCACTGAACACGCGATTTACGCCTGACGTGATGTTCATGTATTTATACAACACAAAATACACCCAAACTTTCCAAACGACGTTCTACATGTCTGCATAATTTTCGCGCGCTTTTTATGAAACAAAGGATATTTTAGCACTGTTTATTTGACGCTAGAACTTGCCAAAGGACGCGTTAGCATTAAAATTCGGAAGTGTGTTTCGGATTACAAATTTAATAATGATAATCGAACGAAACATAAACAGTTGCGCGTAATTAATTCTACGCTACACATACATGTATGTACATGTAGGTGGATATCTTTTCACTCGATCCGCCGCGTACGTATGCGGCGGATTTACTCAGCGAAAGTACGCGAGGTTAATACAGACTCGGCGTCGTTGCGCAGATCGATGACGAGTGCCACGGCGATACGCCGCGTGAACACACGATTCGGCCGCTGCGGACTAATAATCTGGCCGTGGCGTAGCCGCGGATTTTGTTTGTGCCGCTTTGGCTGTACTGTACATAAAACAATCAAAAAGTCTTAACAATAATTAAAACACTAAAAAATAGTTATCATTTAATACTAAAACTTAATGTAATATGTATTGCATACTTAACTTTACATGCACAATAGTAAAACAATTAATAATAGAAATGTAAATATATTGATAAAATGATTTAAAATAAAAAGGAACTTTTTAGGTTTCAATTTCAGTCTCCTCAAACATTTAAAATCTCATTTCTTTGGAACATTATGACTTAATAAAAATTATAAACATTTCAATGTCAGATCTGGTGCATGAGGCTATTCAGGGTAAGTTTGACATCTTTTGAGGTAGTTGTTAAGTCATACAAAGACTTTGCCAACCAGTTGGGCATAAAATATGAGTGGGTTGAATGAGTGTTTTGATGAGAGCACAAAGGAATTGCAAAATTTGAATAAAAATCATAGAGATACCCTTACTGAAGAAAAGAATAAGTTAGAACAGTGATAAGATATCAGATCAGGACCAAAAACAACAACCAAAGATGTTAAAAAATTCATCAAAGACTAAAAAAATCACAAAAGCTCTCAGAAAAACACTTGCAGATGTCGATTGATTCCCAAAAAATCTTGTAATGAAAGGCAAAATGATGGAAATCCAAAATTTATCACTTGACCATCTGGATAATTATGCTATACTGTTGCAAGAAAGATTGTTATGAATACAAGCAAATGACACTACGTAGCATCATGGAAAGAATTGAGCAGAAACTTCAAATAGACAAGTACCCATACTCCATCATTTTCCCACGCATGCGAATACCTAAAAGAAAATTAGAAAAAATCAAAATTCAAGAAAAAGTCAAAAATTATCAATGTTTTCACAAGTATGGTATGAGAAAAAAAAGAAACTCAGTTTCAGCATCCCATAAGGCAGCAGCAGCTCAAGGCTCGTTTCCTGAAGATAAATTAACAAATAATTATTATTATTAATGTCTGCACATTTAACACAGAGTTCTGATCAGTCGTTCTTGAGGCAAATCTAAATACAACTTGCAAAGATGTCGAAAACTTTCGCAATCAAGGCTGGTTTTCATAAAGCGTAGTAGAAGTATAAGTTATCATTCTTCTCCGAAACCCCTATTTAAAAATTAAGGGATTCAATTATGGCACCTTCCAAAAAATTTCATGAAAAAAACAGAAAAGATGTTCAAACCTGTTGGCAACATGTGCCACTGCATCTCGCAAGTCATCCCCACCTATGTCACGCACAAATTAAATAATTTAGGAACAACACAAAGAACATTCAAGATTTCTTATAAAAACATCAATCCTTTCATTACATGACTTGTGTAGACACACTGCGAAGATGTAAACAACTGGTCTTGACATATTACATGTTAATAAAGTATTTCTTTGAAAGTGTTAAATTTATGCATTTATTTAATGTAAATTTAATTGTTCATGAAACTTTTGTTGTTGGCTAACAAAGCAAGGAGACTTTACAGTGTAATCAATTTGTTGAATAGAGCTACTTTGTGTGTTTAGGAACAATACTATTTTGAGAACAGATTCATGAGCGCTAAACCAATGCAGTGACCACATGGCATAGCCATTAAATTATTTTATTATTAAATTATTATTAAATTATTTTATAATTATTAAATAATTATTTATTATTTCTTGAAAAAGGGGGTGAGTGGTAAGATAAACCAAAAAAACAGGTTACCCACTGATTGTTTTGTAATATATCAGGCTTGGCATGAATAAAATAACATTTCATTTTATTAGCTCATCTATTTTTTGAAAAAAAAATATGAGCTATTGTCATCACTTTGGCGTCAGCGTCTGGTAAAGTTTTGCGTTTAGGTCCACTTTTCTCATAAAGTATCAATGCTATTGCATTCAAACTTGGTACACTTACTTACTATCATGAGGGACCGGGCAGGCAAAGTAACATAACTCTGGCTTTCATTTTGACAGATATATGTGCCCTTTTTATACTTATAAAATTGAAAATTTTGGTTAAGTTTTGTGCTTAGGTTTTATTCCTTAAGTATCACAGCTATTGCTTTCATACTTGCAACACTTACTTACTATCATAAGGGGACTGTGCAGGCAAAGTTATGTAACTCTGACTGGCATTTTGACGGAATTATGTGCCCTTTATACTTAGAAAATTGAAAATTTGGTTTAAGTTTTGTGTTTTGGTCCACTTTACCCCTAAAGTATCATGGATATTGCTTTCATACTTGGAACACTCACAAACTATCATAAGGGGACAGTAAAGGACAAGTTGCATAACTCTGGTTGTCATTTTTATGGAATTATGGCCCTTTTTTGACTTAGTAACTTTGAATATATGGTTAAATTTTGTGTTTAGATCCACTTTACTTCTATAGTATCAAGGCTATTGCTTTCAAACTTCAAATACTTTCATGCTATCATAAGGGTACTGTAACTCGCAAGTTGAATTTTACCTTGATCTTTGAATGACCTTGACTCTCAAGGTCAAATTATTAAAGTTTGCTAAAATTGCCATAACTTCTTTATTTATGATTAGATTTGATTGATACTTTGACAAAACACTCTTACCTGACATACCACAATAGACTCCACCCAAACCATCCCCACCACCCCTCCCCCTCCGAATCCCCCCCCTCGAATCCCCCCTCCCAAATTTTTTTAAGATCATCTAATAAATGACCACCACACCCTCACACTATACCCCTCCCCAACCCCCCCCCCCCAATTTTTTTTTTTTTGAAACATGTTTTTTTTTCTGTCTTTTTTTTTGCATTTTTGGAAGATAATTTAATAAATGACCACACCCCCACACTATACACCCTCTCCATTCCAACCCTCCCTCCTTTGTGATTGAAATTGAGATAGGTCCCTTCACCTTTTAAAAGAAAAATAGATGAGCGGTCTGCACCCGCAAGGCGGTGCTCTTGTTTTAAGTTGTGTCTGATATGTTACAAAATGATCAGGCAGTAATCCGTTATTCTCTATATCTGACATGTTTTGTCATGAAATACCAGTTAAAACATCTCAAGGGTCTTGATTAAGATTTAAATTTCTTTGACCAGAAAGACATGATTTTTAATGTAAATCAAGTGCCCATGAAATAATCTGATCAAATAAATGACTTAATATATACGTTTTTCACTATTCCTTACATTTTGTATTGTTTGTTTTGGAGTAACAATCTTTCAGTAGATTGTATAACACAAAAGATATTCCTTGAATGATAAATGTGACTTACTAGATTTTATATCCAGACATCATTTTGTTTCATTTTCACCTTTCACTGCTCTTCAAAAGACACCCATTTCAAGCAGTTATTGAAGAAGAAGCACACATTATGCTTGAATAGTGTCATCCTCATTCCTGTCCTCATGTGACCATCAAATCTTTTCATATCGTCTTTATACTTTGTTCTTTGTTATCCCCCTGTCTCTGCTTGCCTGTTACAGGTGTGTTTATAACTGGGGCCTCACTTATGCTATTTATTGGCAATGTCCGCGCAGGCCGCATTCTTCACGCTGCCATCTTGCACAATGTGTTGCAATCTCCGATGTTCTTCTTTGACACCACTCCTGTGGGTCGCATCTTGAACCGGTTTAGCCAGGATATTGACACCATTGAGGCAATGGTGGATTATTATGAAACATGGTTATGGTGTACACTGCGAGTTGTGTCAAGCATAATTATTGTTGGAATCAGCACTCCGCTCTTTCTGACCACCATTGTTCCCTTGCTGATATTCTACTATCTGGTACAGGTGAGTTGAGAAGTGTGAGGTTTGTGTTGGTCATTAGAACTGGTCAGAGATCTGGGAAAATTGCAGTGTAAACCACTATCTGGACTTGTCCCGAAATGAAAAACCAGTTGAAAAAGTCTTAAATTTATCTGGCAAGAACTACAAGGCTTAATATTTAGTGTATTATCAGTGATTGTGGGCGCTTATTTTTATTTGGCATTTTTTAAGAACAACCATGATTAAGATAGATGTGACTTGCTAGTTCTTCATATCCATCATCAAGTGCTCATCTTTGTCCAAACCTTGTTAGACATCCTGCTAAGCAATCTTTTAGATGAATCACACCTTATTACATTTACGTTTAATCGCATTCACAAGCGCTGGGATCCCATAATGAAGAGCCCACAGTACCTTACCTTTCCTTACCCTTCCGGTTACTAAATAATAATGTTTATGAAAGAATCCATTGGCATTTACCTGGTAGTTTTTCATCGACTTCAAAATAACTTTTTGTCCAAGATTTATTCACCTGTACACAAGGTTTTGTCAGTCAAATATTATTTACAAGTTTGTTGTCTTTGTTTCTGAACCATGTTTAACCAAACAATCTGCTGACCATCAAACTTATGTTCCCTTCTTTGATTATTTACAGCTTTTTCATCACCTTGTGGACCCACAGCTTTGTATGACAAATTGGCACACATCTGACACTCCAAACAAACGTATTCGTATGCGTGGTTCAGCAAATAGTTATTCTGGTATCCAATCAAACATCCTAGCTAGGTCTGTGGTATCCTTACCTCTTCCTTTCGGGCTTCATTTGCAAGAACATAGTTACTGTGACTGTGGCATTCAGTAACTGACCCAAACTAAAAGGGTTCCTGGAAAGGGTTGTTTTTGTCAGTCAGATAATATGTACTTGTGTCATTGTCTACAGTGATCATCCTCTGATGTCTTCAGCATCAAGAGCATCAAATTTTCCATAAAGGTTACTCTCAGAAATACAATATTTTTTACAACACTGCCTGATCTGGGTATTTAACCATCTGCACTTTGGTCATCCAACGGATTCACATATATACTTAGAATGCTTTACATCTCAAATTGCTTGCTTTTCATATTTTGTTCAAACAATTAACCATTTTTATTGTAATTGCTGCACAAACTGCTGCTACACAGTACCTTGTTCACACCTAAAGTTACCTGCTATTCGGTATGTAGACAAAAGCACTTCCAACATGAAAGATTATAGTTTGTAGTATTCTGGAAAAACAAACATGGCGGCTATTAGGGATAGCACAATGATTGTTTTGCCTATATAATAGCAGTCAGAAAAGTATTATATCAATGTATAATGTATACATCTTTTTAAATTGAAATTTGTTTTTTTTTTAAACTGCACATAATTAATGGCAAAGTATGGTTGAACAGTTTTGGCTCTTGCTTGAATTGAATGGCATAATATCTGGGAATAATGGAAATCAACCAATAAACAAATGATCTGATTTTAGTGGTTAAATTAATTTTAACTAGATGTGCTTGATGTGTTTTGATCTTTGTCTTTGATTGTTGAATCCCTTTGTTAGTCCCCTACCGGTGAAACCGGAGGGGACTTACGGTTTGCGCTCTGTGCGTCAGTACACTTTTCTGGATCCTGCGATAACTTTAAAAGTTCTTCATATTTTTTCATGAAACTTGAAACATGGACAGATGGTAATATGGAGATTATGCACATCATTTCATTTTGTTCCTACATCAAGAATTCTGGTTGCTATGGCAACAAATAGACTAGAAATATTAACAAATAAACTAGAAATATTGCTAAAAATAGTGGATCCTGTGATAACTTTTAAAGTTTTTCATATTTTTTCATGAAACTTGAAACATGGATAGATGGCAATATGGAGATTATGCACGTCATTTCATTTAGTTACTACGTCAAAAATTCTGGTTGCTATGGCAAATAGACTAGAAATATTGCTGAACATGGTTGAGGTTCACCGATAGGGGACTTATATTGCTTGGCAATACTCTTGTTCTATATGTTTCTCATTTTATTTACTCTTTATAGGGGTTAAAACAAACAAATAGTGTTAACTTAATCTCAAGTCACACTCTCGCAATGTCGGTTATTACCGCCCATGATTCATGAAATCTGGTGGATTTTAGATAAAGTGTACACGCATACACTTATACTTGCCTTTGCATGAGTCTTGAAGAATCTTGAAGAATCTTTGTAAATCCTTGTTGTTCAGGATTTCTTGAAAACCTAGGGCAGTCCTAGTATTATGGAAGCTTAATCGGGTTTTATTGGGTTTATTCTTGCAGCAAAAAGACATTCTTGACCTACCATGATCAATCATGACACATCATGCCACATTAGCTTCACCTTACTTCACTGCATTATGATTTGGTTGGCTTTGTTTATGGCTTTTTTTATGCTTACGCTATGGTTCAGTTCCATTTACAGAAGTTTCTTCACTGTTTCAATTAAGGAATGGTCACTATTTTATCAGATTTACCACATAAATGGCATGATTTTTGTCTGTACTGTTATCTTGAATTATTGTTAAGCGCCCATGAGATTCGCTAATGAAGTTTTCATTGTTCTGGGATATAGGGTTGAATCAATCTAAGAAGAAATGTAGACCCCTATTTGTCATGGTATGTCACCATAGCTTATACCTAGCAATAGCATTTCACCATAGTAACAGAATGTATCTTGGTGAAACTATAGAGAGTCTGTGGTGTGGATATTTGTAAGCACAGTAAGGAAGATACAATGAAGAACCATGTATTGGAACTCATCAAGATTTTGTTGCTTAACAAAGCCAGAGATTGAAACTGTGTGAATCTGCTTTTACTAAAATATTAGCATGCAAAAGGTGTATCTAAAAAGTAGTCCGAGCGAGTAATAGTATTGACTGATTTAATTCATGACCAATAACACTAGAGAGCAACCCTGCATTATCAATCGATGAGGAGGAATTAATTATACCCCCACAAAAAAGTTTACGGGGGTATATAGGAGTGAGCTTGTCTGTCAGTCTGTCGGTTGGTCGGTCTGTCTGTCGGTCCGTATTGAGTGTCCGCTCATTCAAGTTGTTTTCATCAGATCTTCACCAAACTTGGTCAGATGTTGTATCTAGATAATGTCTAGGTCAAGTTCGAATGTGGGTCATGCCGGGTCAAAAACTAGGTCACAGGGTCACTTAGTGGGTTTTAAACATTCAGCATGGTGTCCGCACTCTAATTCAAGTAGTTTTCATCCAAGCTTCAACACAATTGGCTAGAAGTTGTATCTAGATGATGTGTAGGTAAAGTTGGAACATGGGCCATGACGGGTCAAAAACTAGGTCACGGGGTCACTTAGTGCGTTTTAAACATTGAGCATGGTGTCCGCTGTTTTATGTGAAGACAACATGCAAAATATTTTGTGTCAATGCGGCATGTGGGGATATTTGTCACGTCTGTGACAAAGCTCTAGTCGCTGATTAAGGGTGTTTTAGGTTTTATATGAAAAATGCAGGTATTATATCAGACACAGTGAATCAAACTTTACAAATCTTACAATGTGTTATTATGCATGATCAACACCAAAAAATACATCACTGTGTTTTCCATATAACATCTTAACATTATTAGATAGATTTTGCTTTAGTGAAACAATCATTTTATCATATACTGTGAAACCAAAATTTCGTCATTAAAAAAAATGACTATTTCTTTTATATCTCATGATAAAATATGACATTTCTGCAGTGAAATAACAGCAGTGAAAATAATGTTTTTTTTATTTTTACGTTTTTATGCCCCCTTTTGAAGAAAAGGGTGTATATAGTTTTTCGCACTGTCAGTCTGTCTGTTTTGTCTGTCTGTCAGTCTGTCACACTTTTTGTGTTCGCTCTCTAATTCAAGAAGTTTTTATCCGATCTTTACCAAACTTGGTCAGAAGTTGTATCTAGACAATATCTAGGTCAAGTTCAAATATGGGTCATGCCAGATCTAAAACTAGGTCACGAAGTCACTTAGTGCATTTCAAGGATTTAGCATGGTGTCAGCTCTCTAATTGAAGTAGTTTCCATCTGATCTTTACCAAACTTGGTCAGAAAATGTATCAAGACAATATCTAGGTCAAGTTCGAATATGGGTCATGCCGGGTCAATAACTAGGTCACGGGGTCACTCAGTGCATTTCAAGGATTTAGCATGGTGTCCACTCTCTAATTAAAGTAGTTTTCATCTGATCTTTACCAAACTTGATCAGAAGTTGTGCCAAGACAATATCTAGGTCAAGTTCGAATATGGGTCATGCAGGGTCAAAAACTAGGTCACGGGGTCACTTAGTGCATTTCTAGTATTTCGCTCTCTAGTTTATGTGGCTTTCTGATTTATTTTGATATTCTAAGACATTTTTATGCCCCCCAAGGAGGGCATATAGTGATTGGACCGTCTGTCTGTCTGTCCGTCCGTCTGTCCATCACAATTTGCATTTAGATTTCGAAAAATGCTCATAACTTGTATTTCGCTTCAGATAGCAATTTCATATTTGGCATGCATGTGTATATGGACAAGGCCTTTCCATACGCACACAAATTTTGACCCCTGTGACCATGACCTTGAAATTGAGGTCCACGTTTAGGTTTGGAAATCTGCGTTTAGGTTTCGAAAAAAAGCTCATAACTTCTACCAAGCGTTTATTGGGGGCATTAGTCATCCTATGGTGACAGCTCTTGTTGGAGCTACTTTTTCTATTTTTAGATTATCATACCAAGATTTATATATATTTTTATGATCAAGAGTGAGTTAAAATAGATATTCCATAGAATCCAACAAATTTTCTTTTTATTTTATGTTTTTTTCACCATTTATTTACATTGTAAAAGAGTTTAACCAGAGAATTTCGCTGGTACATTGACGTCATTTTGTGTATTAAAACGTATTGAGGCACGACACAGGAGAAAGGGTAACTTTTCAGCGAAAGGGAAACAGCTGTTAATTATTTTCTTGAATAAAGGGCAAAAGAAACAGCAAATTAGTTCATGTCAGTGTAAGATTGTTTGTTATTTCACTCGTGATCATAGAAAAATCATATTTTCACTCATGACTGCGCAACTCCTGAAAATATATTTTCTATGATCACTCGTCAAATTACAAACGATCTTACCCTGACATGAACAAATATCCTCTATTTCCTCAGCACTTAAATTCGCCAATTACTGATTTTGAAATATAAATGCGTCAGTCAATATCGGATTTGTTTGTAATACAGGTTTTGCTGTTGCGACAAATCGTGGTGGGCAAATGGAAGGACACTTTAGAGTTCTGTTTGTTACATGCCCAAATAGTCTTTTGTTATCAGGTGATAGTAATGGGCCCTTATTATTGTCTTACATTGACAGTTTATTGCTTTCATTAGCAGATTAGCGGGACAGAATAACCATTTAAGAGTGTTTGAAACAATAAAGCCAACTGCCAATTAATCAACACCCTTGAAAAACACAATACACACAATGGATAATAAAGTTGTTAAATAACAATTAGCGCTAATCATTACTATTCTACCTAAACAAAGTCAACGCATTTCATACAGCTTAACTGCAATTTTACAGCGAAGCCACGTGTCAGTTGAGTATACTGTGTAATGTGCACCCGTTTGTGTAAAAACCAGATTTATCTTGTCTATGAAACAGACCAAGTATGTATGTGTGTATAACATTGGATTTTAATGTCTCTTGCCCACAGTAATTCAGTCTTAATTTTGTTCAAACATTGGACATAATTATGCATAAGAATCTTAAATGAGTCATTCATTCCACTGATGAAATAGACAAAAATTATGCCTGATGAATAATAATGGTTTCACAGTATTTTTTGTTGTTTGATGTCTTAATTCAAGTCCTCATATTGCCATCACTTTAAATACCACATCACTGTGTGTAAAAAAGGGTTTCTGTTGTATTGACAAAAAGTCTGTGCTTGGTCAACTTTTAGATAAAAAATGTAACATGGCTTGGTTTGTTTGACGAATATTCACCGTGTCCTACCATAATTATGTTTATTATACCCCCTCAAACGAAGTTTAGGGGGGTATATAGGAGTGAACTTGTCGGTCGGTTGGTCGGTCGGTCTGTCTGTCGGTCCGTATTAAGTGTCCGCTCTCTAATTCAAGTAGGTTTCGTCCGATTTTCACCAAACTTGGTCAGAAGTTGTATATTGATAATGTCTAGGGCAAGTTTGAATATGCGTCATGCCGAGTCAAAAACAATGTCACGGGGTCACTTATTGCAAATTTCCATGCAGACATCCAAGTACTGAGCATAGTTAATAATAATACATAACAAATTAACAACTGTTGTAAATTTGTTATTTATTATACTATGCTCAGTACTGTTGAACACGGACTTTATTCAATTATCCAAGTTTCAAATTCCTAAATAAAATAAAAATAATTAAATTAAGACAAAAAACAAACACAAAATACAATTCACAAAATAAATAACTGGTCTTTTTTATACAAGAAGTAACCAAAATAAAACATGTCACCAGCCACAGACTGCCAGGCTTAACACAGAGGCTAGTTTTAAAAATGTTTGTCCAAGTCTTCCACTGCCATTTTCCTTTTTTCTGAGAATATTGAACACCAGTCACTGCCTCCGGGTCCTGAGGTATGGGGTACATTGTATACTGCTCACATGTGCTCTACAGAATAAAAAATCATAAAAATGTCTAAAGTAAATAGTTATTTACATTCAAACTATAACAAGAGATTGCCATTAAGCAATATGGTCCCCTACCTGTGAAACTCCACTATTTTAAGTTTTTTAAATATATTTGTTGCCATAGCAACCAGAATTCTTGCATTATAAACAAAATGAAATGACGTGCAAAATGTCCTTATTGTCATCTGTTCATGTTTCAAGTTTCATGAAAAAATATTTAGAACCTAAAGTTATCCCAGGATCCAGAAAAGTGTAACTGACTTAGACCAATATATTGAATTCCAAAAAGACAAAATACTTTCAGGTGGTTAACATTGAATAAATTATCTAGCCCAGGGCATGACAATATTTACCATGAATTTGTGGCACTGTAAGTCCTCTAGGTAAATGCGCCTAAAGAGCCGCTTTGCTGTCTTGGATTATTTCCCTGCCAAACTATGCAGTATCTTCCATCAACTGGTCAATGGTAATTAAAGCACATAATGAAAATGTATAGGGAACGTAATTCATGTCTTGTTTTAAATATTAAGTTGTTAAATGGTCTTCAGAAAGAGAACTAAAAACGAAGTGATAACATCGCAAAGCATTAAGCATAACTTAATTTGTTGTTATGATTAGTACAAATTTATTATTGCTATAATTAGAATCATGTGTAACTCTATTGGTATGAAAGTGCACACTCAAATACCTAAAAACCAATTCCACTGGTTTAATTTTTTATTTACAAGCAAATTCGTTGAATTGATATCCCCCGCCAATATGCTTCTGGACACAAAAGTATTATATTTGACACTCAAACAAGCATTTTTTAAAGATACAAAGGGCCATAACACCGTTTTTAACAGATGGTGTACAATGCCATTTGGCGTGCATCATCCTCTTATCCATATATATACTCGTACCAGGTTTCAATGAAATCCGCCAGAGCACTTCCAGGATATGGCCTTGGACACACAAAAAAGCATTTTTTCAAGATACAAAGAGCCATAACTCTGTTATTAACTAATGGTGTACAAAGCCATTTGACATAAACATTAACACCATTAATGAGCATTGAGTGCTCAACATGCACATTACAAAACTCCCTTAGCCTCAGTTCCATAACCTTGCATGATAAAATTCCGATACTACGTTCAACGTTATTAATTTCTCAACATAGGTCTTATTACTTCCTTTTTTAAACTGCAAACTCAACTAAGTGAACATTTGGGTGACAGCTGCTTTTAAACTAATATTTGTCATACTAAAACCTCAAATATCACATAAAAAGGTCTACAATAATGTCATAAGAAGATTAAATTTAAAGGAATATTTAGAAATAATAACTAATAAAAATCACAAACCTTCAGTTGTTGTTCTATTCCTAGACAGACTGCTCAAACACTGTATGCATCACTCTTTAACAATATTTCATGTCACTTTCCAAATGATATAAACACATAAGTATTTTAAGAAAGTGTTTTTAATGGAAAAACTAATAAACTCTTCTGTTTGTTTAATTTCTTTAACTTAATTTTAACAAGTTAAACCAGTACATTGTCCACCGTGTCTTAACTCCAGTGTTTCAATCTAACAGGTAAACTTTCTGTATTTGAATTCAGCCAATTAGAAAAGGCTCTTATATCTTATAACCAATAGATTTGAAGCAAACATACCCAACATCTGATGCACAGCACACGCTGGGCTTATCAGATAGATTGTTATTTGACAACCTGGACTGGCTGAGTTTGATATTGAGAAAAAACAGTGTGTATACCACTTGGACAGGGTTAAGGAATTTAAACTTGTAGAAATTTCTTTGAAAGTAACTACTACTACTACTTCTGCTGAACTACTACTTTAATTACTACAGCAACAACAACACATCCCCAACAACAACAGAAACAATAACAGCAGCAACAACAACAGCAACAGCAGCAACAACAACAGCAGCAGCAACAGTAGCAACAACTGCTACTACTGCAACAACTGCTACTACTGCTACTTCTATTGCTACTACTATTGCTACAGCAACTGTTAATGCTACTACTTCTACTACTACTACTACCACCACCACCTCTACTGATATAAAAAAACACAACTGCTACTGCTACTACATCAATTACTACAACAACAACACCTACTACAACAACAACAACTACTACTACTAATACAGCTACTACATCTACAACTACTACTACTACTGCTGCTGCTGCTGTCGCTACAATGAAGTCTATTTGGCTAGTTGTAACTGTAAGGTGTTCTATATGTGTTCTTATTCCCCATTAGAACTTTTGTAGATGCGGCATGTGGGGGTATTCGTCACGTCTGTGAGAAAGCTCTAGTTTTGCTAGCACACATAGCTGTTTACAAGTGCTGTTACCTGTATCCTGTATCCTACCTGGGACTGTATATTATCCATTGTTGGTATTGAGAGTTTATTTACAGTTGGTCCCTGCGTTTTCACCATGTCATTTAGTATCGACTTGGCATATTATCCTACCTCTGACTACTCATGTATAGCAGATGTCTTTATCAGGTGCTGTCACCCACATTATTATAGCCTATCAGGAACTGCATGTCTTTGCTATGTTAACCTGTTGCAGGGGTCAGTGTCATGTGCTGTTACCTGAATCTATCTAATCAGAGACTCCCTCTTACAGTGGCAAGAGCATTATAGCCCATCTGGGACTGAAGCATTCTGCTAATTTTTTACAGGTGTGTTCCTTGTTGCCGCCTCGCTCATGCTTTATATCGGCAATGTCAGAGCAGGCCGCATTCTTCACACCTCCATCTTGCACAATGTGTTGCAATCACCAATGAACTTCTTTGACACCACACCTGTGGGGCGCGTCTTGAACCGGTTTAGCAAGGATATTGACACAATTGATTCCACTATCGTCAATAATTATCAAACATGGATTCAGTGTACGCTGCGGGTTATGACAGTCCCTATTATAGTTGGAATGAGCACACCGCTCTTTCTGACCACCGTCGTTCCCTGCATGATATTCTATTATCTGGTGCAGGTGGGTGGAGAAATATGTGGCTTTTGTTGGGCTGGGAAAATTGCAGTGTATTCCAGTATCTGACAAGTCTCGTGAAATACCAGTTGAAAATGTAAAATTACTTTGCCAAGAAACACAAAACACAATATGTGGTGTAAATTCAGTGGAAGTGAAGCAATTTGACCACTATTTCTTGCATTTTGTATTTGGAGAAATGATTTGTCTTTCATAGGGCTATAAAAACAAAAGATAATAGATGAACAATAAATGCGACATATTAGTTTTTATATCCAGGCATCTTTGTTTCATTGTTGCCTCTCACTGCTCTTTATCAGATGCTTTCAAGTAGTTCTTGGAGATGTAGTGCACATAATATTTTAATGCACACATGTTTTGATTCTGTAGACATGTGACCAGCAATGCTTGTCATAGTTTCTCAATATGTTCAGCCCATTTTCTCAGGCAGCCAATCATACCCCCGAAGTCCATTGTATCCTTACTCTTGCCGTTCGGGCTTCTATTTAAGCAATACCGTTATTCTGATATCCACGAATTCAAATCATTAACCTCAAGGCTATATTAGTGTATTAATTGCTAATCTGACATTCAATCGTATCCAAAGTTGCCTTATACAGTACTTTTGTAACTTTTTTTTCTTTCTGTTTTTAACTGTACTTTTGTCATATCACGGTGACTTTTCCTGGGCACTAACTTCTGCCAGTAAATGCCAGAAACTTACATCTTCCTAACTTGAATCAAAGGTAGCAGAAGAATGGCTGCAAAAAGGATTGATGATTTTTGGATTAAAGGCAAAAGCTCTAGAAACTGAGCTTGACGGCCCAACAGGCTTCTCTTTGTGGATCATAGTAAGGCCAAAGACCAATGCATCCAGATCATAGTTCATTGATCATCAAATCTTTAGTATAAAATCCATTGTATTCTCATCATTTAACCTTCAATTGTAAGTCCGAAGTATTCCATGCATTTTTTTCCATCTTAAGTCCAGAGTCCACTGTATTCTCATCACATGACTTACCAACACAAGTCAAGAGTCCACTGTATTCTTATCACATGACTTTCCAACACAAGTCCAGAGTCCACTGTAGTCTGATCACATGACTTACCAACACAAGTCCAGAGTCCACTGTAGTCTTATCACATGACTTTCCAACACAAGTCCAGAGTCCACTGTATTCTCATCACATGACTTACCAACACAAGTCCAGAGTCCACTGTAGTCTTATCACATGACTTACCAACACAAGTCCAGAGTCCACTGTAGTCTTATCACATGACTTACCAACATAAGTCAAGAGTCCACTGTTTTTTTCATTGTATGTCCTAGAACCAAAAGTCTTAACTCCATGGTATTCTATTGCCATCCCACTATATGGGGCAAAATTTGTCTGGTGCATTTACTAATGGGTTTCTGGTGTATTAACACAAAGTTTGTTGTTGGTCAACTAATAGATAACACATGTAGTGGCTTTGTGTGCATGCCTAGTATTTGCTGTTTCATTATTTTGTGAGTTTGTTTGCATGAATAGCTGTTAGATTGTTGTAATTAATCGTCAGTGTTGTGACCTGCTTTAATAAACTTGGACTGAATGTCTCAGTCTCAGCTTATTTGCTGAAGGTGTCAGTATCTAGTACTGTTACATACATCTTTCCAATTAAAGACTGCCAGTATCAGTTACAATAGCATTATTGCCTAAATGGGACTACATCATTCTGCTCCCTTGTTACAGGTGTCTTCATAGTTGGGGCCTCGCTTATGCTTTATATCGGAAATGTCCGCGCAGGCCGCATTCTTCACGCTGCCATCTTGCACAATGTGTTGCAATCGCCAATGTTCTTCTTTGACACCACACCTGTGGGTCGCGTCTTGAACAGGTTTAATAAGGATATGGACACAATTGATGTCACGATAGTTGGTAACTATCAAATGTGGATTCAGTGTTTGCTGCGGGTATTGACTGTCCCAATCATAGTGGGTATCAGCACTCCGCTCTTTCTGACCACCATTGTTCCCCTGCTGATATTCTACTACTTGGTGCAGGTGGGTGGAGAAATGTGTGGTTTGTGTTCGTCATTTGTACTGGGCTGACGTCTGGGAAAACTGCAGTGTATCCCAGTGTCATACATTTCTTGTCATGAAATACAACTTGAAAAAGTTTTCTTTGCCAAGGAACATTACTTAGTATGACTCAAATGCCATTGAAATAATCTGACCAAATTAAGGACTGAATATGTTTTATAAAATCTTCAACTTAAATTCCTTACATTTTGTATTTATTATTTTGAGGTTACAATGCTTCTACCATTGGGAATTGTATTATCCCAACTGATAATCCATGAATGATTAATGTGGCAAGACTAGTTTTTATATCAAATCATCATTTCTTTCAATGTCACCTTTCACAGCTCCTTGTCAGGCAACCTTTTAGCAGTTCTTTTAGATGCAGCGCACATTATATTTTAATGCATACACAAATGCTTTGATCCTGCAGTCATCTGAACATCAAAGCTTGTCACAGCCCGTATACCCCCTTTATACTTTGTTCTTTGTTTGCCATCCACTGATAGCAACATGATCTTGTGACTGTCATCTGATGTTCCGGTCCATACCAGCTTTTTCAGCACTCAGCAATACTGCCTATTTGTATTCCAAACTATCAACATCATAGTACATTGGACAACAAGTTGTAAGTACAAAGTCCAAGATAGTCTCACCATTTGACCTACCCTTGTTAGTCAAAGTCAATTGTATCCTCATTTTTTGACCTGCTTTAGTCACTCCAAAGTTCATGGTTTTCTACGCATTTTTTTCTGATTTTAAGTCCAAAAGTCACCTTTATCCTCAGTTTATGACGTACCACCACAAGTAAAAAGTCCAGTATATTCTCACCATGGTATCATCATAATACCTACAACCACAAGCAAAACTTTCATTATATCATCATAATACATGCCATTACAAGCCCAAAGTCAATAAAATCATCATAATACCTACCACCACAAGCCCAAAGTCAAGGATATTATCATAATGCATACCACCACAAGCCCAAAGTCAAGGATATTATCATAATGCATACCACCACAAGCCCAGAGTCGAGGATATTATAATGCATACCACCACAAGCCCAAAGTCAATGAAATCATCATAATACCTACCACCACAAGCCCAAAGTCAAGGATATTATCATAATGCATACCACCACAAGCCCAAAGTCAAGGATATTATCATAATGCATACCACCACAAGCCCAAAGTCAAGGATATTATCATATTGCATACCATCACAAGCCCAAAGTCAATGAAATCATCATAATACCAACCATCACAAGCCCAAAGTCCATAGGATCATCATAATACCTTTCATCACAAGCCCAAGTCTATGGTATCATAGTAATACCTACCATCACAAGCCCAAAGTCCATGGAATTATCATTATACCAACCATCACAAGCCCAAAGTCCATGGTATCATCATTATACCAACCATCCCAAGCCCAAAGTACATGGTATCATCATTATACCAACCATCACAAGCCCAAAGTCCATGGAATTATCATTATACCAACCATCACAAGCCCAAAGTCCATGGTATCATCATTATACCAACCATCACAAGCCCAAAGTCCATGGAATTATCATTATACCAAACATCACAAAACCAAAGTCCATGGTAGTATCATTATACCTACCATCACAAGCCCAAAGTCCATTGTATCATCATTATACCAACCATCACAAGCCCAAAGTCCATGGAATCATCATAATACCTACCACCACAAGCCCAAAGTCCATGGAATCATCATAATACCTACCACCACAAGCCCAAAGTCCATGAAATCATCATTTACTTTCAGGCTCCCTGGAAGCAGTGGCTGCCTTCTTCATGGCTCTCAGTGGCTTGAAAGCATCCAGGGTGATCTACCTTGCACTGCTCACAAATGTCCTTCACCTCCCCATGGCCTTCTTTGACACAACCCCTCAAGGTCGCGTGCTGAACATAGTGGCCCAAGACATGGCAGACATTGACTATGTTGTCCCGTTCACCATTCGTTCCATGTTGAATGTTGTTCTCATGGCTGCTGGAAATCTAGGCATCATTGCTGTCTGCTTGCATTACTTTGTGGTGGTTTTGCCCCCTCTTGGAATCATCTACTTCTTTGTTCAGGTATTTTTGTTAAAATGTAGACCTCATCAAGTTTAATCAAAAGTCTGACAAAATAATTGGCTATGGAATTGATAACCCTTCTGACTTATTTACACCTCTGACAAACACTGTTTTGTGTTCTTTAAATCATTTGTATCAAACAAAGAAGGCACAGCTCTCTAAATTGGTAAACATGTAGAACCTCTTTGAAACTAAAACTTTGATTAGTCCGTTGTTGATCCTTACATAACATATGGGTTTCTAAACATGCATTGTCAAGTTTAATAAATATTACAAATAACATGTACATTTGCCATTTGTTCTTAATTTATATACTGTGTAGCAAAGCCTATAAAAATGAATTAGTAGTTTATGCCTATTCATTAGTAGTTCAGTTTTGAATCTTCATAATCTGTAAATAACAAAATATATAATTCATATGTTATTCAAATATTTCATTGTATACCGTTAATGTTTAAAAAAAATAATTTTGCAATACATTTGTTTAATTGCAAAATTATGTGTATGCCATTCTGAGCATGCTTATATTTACATTAATATAATTATATCAGTGGTCAAGTTTATTCCATGACCATTGTTAATATCACCATGAAAGGTTTGGTTAATTCCCAAATGGAAATTTGATGACATGCACTTTGCCCACCATCTTGAGCTTTACAAAGTATATAAATATCAAAATGTGTCACCAGATTTCTCACACTTCATTGGGTTACGTGGTCGGAGCTCTAGATAAGAATTTTCTGTATTCTTAAATGGGGATTTTTAAAAATTGTTTTAAATTATATCTAATAATAATGTAAAACCATATTTATAAATAATCAGATTTATAAATTTGAATGTTCAGAAAAATTTTACTTGCTGTGACAATCAATTTTATGTGAGTTTTTACAAAAAAAACCTTAGATATGAAACCGGTTTTAGAAGGAAAACCAATTTCAGAGCAATGACCGTGTCAGGACAAAATTTGGCCAAAGGAACCTTGACTTGACTCATTACCACTATCATACCAAACATTTCCATTTCTGACAAAAATATATAATTAGTAAAATGATGTATATAATATATAAAAACCCAAATAATGTTTAAGTCTGCCAAAACAATCCAGCTTAATTATATAGTGCTTTTAAAACAAAGAATGAAGCATACACTGCTATTTTCCCAGAGAAAAGCCAACCATTTCTGTTTATTAAATTCATTGATCTTTGTCATATTGAACATACTAAATTATTTTATGATGTTAACTATATTTGTATATAATATAATAGTAATGAATATTATAATTGTGCTATATATTTATTTAATGCATTGTAATCATTACATAGATGAATGTGATATCTTTTAATTGTGTGAACTATTGGAATACGATGTATTTCAAGGTGAAAAATAACATATTTTCAGAATCTTGCGTAAATATTGCAGACACACACATATATATGTTTTTAACCAGGTTTTCCGAAGGAAAAAACTGGTTATTAGATTGGCGAATGCGGGCGGGCTGGCTGGCGGGCTGGCGGGCGGGCGGAACAAGCTTGTCCGGGCCATAACTTTGTCGTTCATTGTGAGATTTTAAAATCATTTGGCACATTTGTTAACCATCATTAGACGGTGTGTCGCGCGAAAAAATTAGGTCAATATTTCCAAGGTCAAGGTCACACTTTGAGTTCAAAGGTAAAAAATAGCCATAAATGAGCTTGTCTGGGCTATAACTATGTCATTCATTATGAGATTTTAAAATCATTTGGCACATTTGTTCACCATCATGGGACGGTGTGTTGCACGAAAGAATCACGTCAATATCTCCAATGTCAAGGTCGCCAAGACTAAAAATAGATTTATTTTAAAACAAACTTACAAAGGGGGTTAATTTTGTTTGTTCATTTCAAAAGTTCAGTTTGAGTTGTCTCCCTTTATCAGATGTTTTTTCACAATGAAAACCTGGTTTTGTGACAATTTTGTCCCTTGTTTAATTTGAAATTGTGTCAAGGAATGCTTAAAGATAATAGAGGATATTTGTTTGTTTTCTGTGTGATTACAAATAATATCATCACAAAAATGAAAGGCATTTTCAAAATGATAATTTTAGTGTAATGGCACAAAAACAAATATTTTTTGTTTTGTTTTTATATGATTGAATACTTTTACACTATAACACTATAACACAATATTATTCAAGCAATGTGAGTGAGATAAGGATTCAACTGCTGGATGTTTATGGTCCTTCAAAGGCGGCAACATTTAGTTGCAGCTTTGTCCATCCGTTGGAATTCAAATTTTAATGTAACTGTGTTTGTAGAATGTAGAACAAATTTCATCTGTCATTAAATATTTTATTGGCGAGATCGAAAAAGCTAATACACTGCAACTCCATTATATCACGGTTCGCGGAGTCCAAAGATCGCATTCCCAATATATTTGGCGTGCGATATTACTTGTCAGGTCATTCATGCACGTATATGTATGGATTAGCATAGTTTTTGCAGTTTCAAAACACGCTTTTTACGTACCTTATTGCATTTTGTGTTAAATCCACGTGTTATACATATGTATAACATAAAATCATTATTCCATGTAAGTATTTCAAAATGCGTTTCATAAAATTTGTTATCCCAAAAGGATTTCCGCGTGTTGTTTTTCCCCACAAAATATAACAAAATCTAGCCACAAATAAACACTCCTCATGTATTTCCTGAATATTATTTGTACTCATGACAAGCATGCAAAAATTATACCTCATGAACGATATAACACCTTCCTTCATCGTGGAAAGCATGGGCTTTAATATTTGAGTTCTTAATAAACATCTTACGACGGATGGGAGACAGCTCACTTTTAACTTTACTTTTGGATAAAAAATATGTTAGTGCAGGCTTTCCCTCTAAATTAAAAACAAGATGTTTATATCGTATCCAACATGTGTTTTCAGCAGCCTGAGAGGAAAGTGATTGACAGCTTGCGCCATGTCAGTTAAAGGCAATTTCAATGGGGAAGGTTGTGAAAGGTGAAGTGCGAAATTACCTTTGATGTTGAGAAAGTTTTTTTGTTTTTTTTCGCAGTACAGTCCAACCCCTCTTAAGCAGCCAGTCAAGGGAAACAGCCAAATTGGCTGCTTAAGCGGGTTGGCCTCTTAAGAGGGGGTTGGGTCATAGGGAGTCTGGAGTTGATGAGTGCATGGCCAACTGTTCAATTTTTGTATACTGTGAAACCATTATTAATCGTCAGGCATTAATTTTAATAAATTTCGTCAGTCGACCGATCGGCAAATTTAAGATCCTAATGAACAATCATGCTCTATGTTTGAACAAAAACAAACACTAAGTTGAACAATACTTTAAAACTTTACCGTAGACATGAGGCATTAAATTCCAACATAATCCATGCAGACATTCACTGCTGTTTCGTAATCAAGATTAATCCGGTTTTGACACAAAGGGATGTAGATTACACAAGGTACTTAACTGACACGTTACACTTCTTTAAAACGCGTGTGCAGTACAGCTGTATCGAATGCGTTGACTTCGTTTATGTAGAATGGTAATGAATTAGCGCTAATTGTTTATAACTTTATTACCCATTAGGTGCATTGTGTTTTTCAGGGGTGTTGCATATTAGCCATCACGCAGCGAATGCCGATGAAAGACAATAAACCAAAGGAAAAGATGACGATGTGTGATCAACATGCGTATTTATCACAAGTTAATAAAGAATATTTTAATTGCTGTTTGTTGTTTGATTGTTTGCGTTTAACCACACTTATTACTATTTTATATGTATCAATTTATTTGTTTTTAAATTATTGACATTATTGATTTATATACCGGTAGTTTACTTTTTCAGAACAAACACACGCATAGAGTTTATAATTTTAATGTTGATATCAGGTTAAAAAGTGACATTTGAGACCAATTACTGTTCTTAAAATTATCAAAAATGTACGCTTGAAACTTTATTGAAAAGTGACAAAATAATTTCCCAACACTAGTTATTACCTATATTGTTCGCACCTTCCCTAATTGGTGCCGATAAAGGTACGATTGTTATCAGTATGGCAATTATAATAATAGAATAAGACTTATTGGCAATTGGCTTCGTTGTTAAAAACACTCGTTAACGGTTATTTGATCCCACTTGTCCGCTAATCATAACAATGAACGTGTGAATGGCATACATTAAGAGGGTCCATTACTGTCCCTTGATAACAAAAGACTAGTTAATTGGCATGTGACAAATAGGCCCCACCTCCTGCAGTGATTCTCAAGTGTGTTCCCGCATTCGTACCACGATTTTTCGCAACTGCGATTGATCGCGAATATGTATTACACACAAATCGGATATTGACTGAGGCATTTTTTTTTTTAAATTCAAAATCAGAAATCGGCGAATTTAAGTGCTGACGAAATCGTCATTTTTATAAAAATGACGAAATTTTGTGCTGTCGAAAATAAATGGTTTCACAGTAAACAAAATGGTAAATATGTGTACATGTACTAAACAATGTATAGACTTAAAATAATTTAATTTCTTCCTTTCTAAAATAAGCTATAAGACAACATTTTCATTCAAAAAAATATTCTATTCATCTTTCTAATCATCATCAATATCATCATCATCATCGGAATCAAGTCAATGAAAAAGAATCATTCTCATGATTCATTGTTTACACAATGCGCGTTGTATGGCCCCAATGCACTTAAGATGGGAACAGTTGTGAATCAGTTATGCGTGAATAACTCCCGTGTCACTATAAATCGATAATTTAATCGGTTTATTGCAGTTTTATTGCTTTGAATACCTACCGCACGAATTGGTCCCGACGGTGATCTCCTTCACGATAAAATCGTGGCCAGTTACTTAAAAGACTGATAATAGCAACCGGGTGTAATCTTCCTGGTAATCGTGCTTTTCATGCATAATATTATAAAAACATTTTTTCGCCGCGTAAAGGGATTTATCAAAATTAATATTGTTATCATTGTAAATATAAAACAAATATAAATGTTTTGTGTTATTCCCAAATGAGAATAATAATTTGTAATCCGAAACACACTCTCGATTGTTTAATGTTAACGAGACGTTTAGAAATTCTAGCATCGTGTATTTCCTTTGTCCTGACAAAATCGCGCGAAAATTATGCACCAATGTACAATGTCACGCCATACCCATGGTTCGAAAGCATGCGTGTATTGATTTTTGGATAAAAACTTTGTAGCACAGATAACATGTAGATCAGTTGATTTCGGTTAAAAGTTTTTTTGTTCTTTTTAACTTTTAATTAGCCGATAATTGTCATAAATGTGTGCTTGAAATAGTATGAGCTACAAATAATAAATTATAAATTAAGAATCTCCTTTCCAGTAATAATAGGTGATACTCGCACGTGCGGAAACAAAAAGATCAAGCGGTCGCATATTGCTTTTAACCCGATAACCCGATAATCCGCCGCTAATTAATTGCAATTTGCAAACTGGCTGTCAAAACGTTTATCACACATCACGCTTCAGTACTACAGAGCCTAAACCGCAGACTGGAAGTACGTATCGATTTGTTCGCCATTGTGTCTGTGTAATTTTGCCAATGTACATGACTGACTTACTTGCTCGTGACCACTCATATGGGGGGAATTTAACATTTGGGATGCAAAATTGCTGGCCGCTGGCCGGAGAAACAGGGTAACCGCTTAAGAGGGGTGCATTATATAGTGTTTATCGACGGTCGCCGCACAGACCGGCCGCCTACACGGGGTTACCGGCAATGAGGGGTGACTGGAAGTAGGGGTTGGACTGTACACAAGCATGAATGTAATGCACAAAAAAAGCAAACAATCTGGACCAAGCTGGATTGATTAATGTCGGATTACACAGAAAATTAAAGTGGGCGAAAAAAATGGGGTCCACTGTTGATGAGCTATATATTGGACATCGCGTTATATCGGACCGCAATATATTGGAGTTGCAGTGTAATCTAACTGATGAAACATTTTAATTATGATATATACTAATTGGTTGAACATTTAGAAATTGTCAGGTTGTTCTGCTTCAATGATTTTTTCAGGTTTTAAAATAAGCCAATTTTACATGAATTGTATTAGCTTCCCTATTATATATATGCCCATTGTGGAAGGTCCTGTTGCTTACTTGATCTTTGAAGTAAGTTATTGAGCATTGATTATTACTTTAACTATAGTCTTTACACACCCTTAAAATCAATCCGTCCAATTACAAAGCTCTGGTGAACATTCATCATGTGTACTTATTTGTTATGTTATACTTATGTTTTTCTTCCAAGCATAAAATAAAACATTGTTTCCATTTTTTCAGAGATTTTATGTTGCTACCTCTCGACAATTGAAGCGACTTGAGTCAGTCAGTCGATCACCGATATACTCTCATTTTGGGGAAACTGTTACTGGGGTGACAACAGTGCGGGCTTACCGGCAGCAGGAACGCTTCATTGAGACTTCAGAGAAGAAGGTGGATGATAACCTTGTGGTTCACTACCCCAGTTTAGTCTCAAACAGGTGAGTTTGGGAATTTGTTTTAGAATAATATTGTAGATTTTTTTTGTTGAGTGCAAACGGTTGTGACCTCATTTGAAATTTTGAAGGTTCGTCTATCCCTTCAAATTGTTTGTTTTTGTGACATCATTTGTTTTTTAATTCTTGGAATTCTTGATTTATGAAGCAACATAAGAAATTAACAGAAGCCTATTGTTGCTTTGTTTGATTTATAACTTAAAGATTTCTTTTAAACATTAAATAGGGTTGATCAAGATTACAATAACACACAGTTAGTGTTGTTTTTTTAATTTATTATTAGCTCACCTGAGCACAACTTGCTTATGGTGAGCTATTGTGATCGCCTTTTGTCCGTCGTGCGTTGTGCGTTGTGCATCGTCAACATTTACCTTGTTAACACTCTAAAGGTCACATTTATTGTCCAATCTTCATGAAACTTGGTTAGAACATGTGTCTCAATAATATCTTGGACGAGTTCGAAAATGGTTCCGGTTGGTTGAAAAACATGGCTGCCACGGGGCCTGGCAGTTTTCCTTATATGGCTATAGTAAAACCTTGTTAACACTCTAGAAGTCACAGTTTTAGTCCAATCTGCATGAAACTTGTTGGAAACATGTGTCCCAATAAAATCTTGGACAAGTTCAAAAATTGTTTCGGTTGGATGAAAAACATGGCCACCAGGGGGCGGGGCAGTTTTCCTAATATGGCTATAGTAAAACCTTGTTAACACTCTAGAAGTCACATTTATTGTCCAATCTTCATGAAACTTAGTCAGAACATTTGTTATAATGATATCTTGAACGAGTTCGAAAATGGTTCTGGTTGGTTGAAAAACATGGCTGCCAGGGGGCGTGGCAGTTTCCTAATATGGCTCTAGTAAAACCTTGTTAACACTCTAGAAGTCATATTTTTAGTCCAATCTTAATGAAACTTGGTCAGAACATGTGTCCCAATAATATCTTGGAAGAGTTCGAAAATGGTTCCAGTTAAATGAAAGACATGGATGTCAGGGGGCGTAGCAGTTTACCTTATATGGCTTTAGTGTATAGTAAAACCTTGTTAACACTCTAGAAGTCACATTTATTGTCAAATCTTCATGAAACTTAGTCAGAACATTTTTTCTAACAATATCTTGGATGAGTTTGAAAATGGTTCTGGTCTGTTGAAAAACATGGCTGCCACTGGGCGGGGCAGTTTTCCTTAAATGGCTATAGTAAAACCTTGTTTACACTCTTGAAGTCACATTTTTGGTCAAATGCTCATGAAACTTGGTCAGAATATTTATACTAATGATATCTGGGCTGAGTTCGAAAATGGTAGAGATCCGTTAAAAAAAACATGGCTGCAAGGGGCGTGGCATTTTTCCTTATATGGCTTTGTAGTAAAACCTTGTTAACACTCTAGAAGTCACATTTATTATCCAATCTTTATGAAACTTGATCAGAACATGAAAATGGTTCCGCTTTGTTGAAAAACATGGATGCTGGGGGCTGTTGACACTTTATAAGCCACATTTATTTGCCAATCTTCATGAGTTGGAACATTTGTTTCAATGAAATCTCGGCTGAAAAAAAATGTTAATACTCTTGTTATGATATCTGGGCCGATCGAGTTAAAAATGTGTTCCAGTCTGTTGAAATCATTGCCAGAAGGGGGCGGTGCAGTTTTTATGTCCCCCACTATTGTAGTGGGGGACATATTGTTTTTGCCCTGTCTGTTGGTCTGTTGGTTGGTTGGTCTGTTGGTTGGTTGGTTGGTTTGCGCCAACTTTAACATTTGCAATTACTTTTGCAATATTGAAGATAGCAACTTGATATTTGGCATGCATATGTATCTCATGGAGCTGCACATTTTGAGTGGTGAAAAGTCAAGGTCAAGGTCATCCTTCAAGGTCAAAGGTCAAATATATGGGTCAAAATCGCTCATTTAATGTACACTTTTGCAGTATTTCAATATTCAAGATAGCAACTTGATATTTGGCATGCATGTGTATCTCATGGAGCTGCACATTTTGAGTGGTGAAAGGTCAAGGTCAAGGTCATCCTTCAAGGTCAGATGTCAAATATATGTGGCCAAAATCGCTCATTTTATGAGTACTTTTGCAATATTGAAGATAGCAACTTGATATTTGGCATGCATGTGTATCTCATGAAGCTGCACATTTTGAGTGGTGAAAGGTTAAGGTTAAGATCATCCTTCAAGGTCAGAGGTCAAATATTGTTGCGAGCTAACTGTTCCGTATTCTTGCCAGGAATAGTTCAATAATAGTTCAATAATAATAAAGTGGTTTTTTACGCTTATTTACTAAAACGAGGAAAACAAGTCATTTTAAAACTTCATTAACCTTTTATTCTTTAACGTCGAAATTCATAGAAGTTATATTTTCATTAACACAACGTAAACATTAACAGTGCAAATTTCTTTACGGTTCAAATACACCACACAATACGATGATTTCTCAGAAATAAGTCAAATATTTAAAACAATTCTCTCACACCAGTGTCCAATACTCATTCACCACAAGAGTATACGTTTTAAATAAATAAACAATCTTTAATATATTTATATAAGATATCTGTGTTGGGTTAAAGTCTATTAGGATCTATATGAATTCAGTTTATATTAAGTTTTTCTTACAAGTTTCTGAATATTTAATAAAAGATGTTATGCCCTTGATGTTATGGCCCGACTGAATCTATTTAATAAAGTTCCTGAAACCTTAAATACTCGAGCGACCCAAAAGGTTGGTCAATGCCCAGTTTTTATGGCCCGACCAAGAATTCTTGGTCGCCTGCCCCAAAATTACTGGTCATGTACCCAAAATAAATGGTCATTGCCCCAAAAAATGGGTCAATGACGTCGATTGACCACAAAAAGTGGTCATGAACGCTCGAAATGCATTGAAATGACATCACGCCAAAAGACACCGCCATATTGGATTTTGAACAAAAATTTATGTAAA
This sequence comes from Dreissena polymorpha, assembly GCF_020536995.1. NCBI lineage: Eukaryota > Metazoa > Mollusca > Bivalvia > Myida > Dreissenidae > Dreissena > Dreissena polymorpha. The sequence goes on from NC_068356.1 coordinate 7,434,651, forward strand.
ACAATCTATGGGCGCTTAGAAAGATGGATACACCACTTTAAACAAGTATTTAACAGAGATTACATCATATCTAAAAATAACCTGTTTCATGCTTAGTTCACTGCAGACAATAGTTCAAACCTGACCATAATGCAACGCGACAAATGGCTGCGACCAGATCAGAAATGAGAATGGTCTGACAATAACCTACGAAAATGTACTCATTTATGCATGTTAAAATAGATATACGACGAAGATAACAAGGTATGATCACTTAACATTATGTTAGTGTAATACGTGTGAACACACTTATATATAATGACATAAAATCGAAGATCAAATGCAGTAACAACAACAACAACAGTGGACTTTGCATTAAACGGATGAAATGATTTTAAACAGCTATGTCTTTTGTTTGTATGGTGCTCTGTGAAATGAACCAGTTCACATGCAAATTAAATTATGGCTGCTCAAATATTCAACACATGAGTTGTACAGCAATGAGTAAGTTAAGTTATATTTATAATATGTATAAACAAATGTTAGGTACATTTGATGTTCCTATATGCAGGGCATATCATTACCCCCCTGTTTTTTTTTGGCAAAACTCCTGTTGCCACAGTCCACAGGTAATTGTAACAAATACTAAAACAGTTTAGTGATAAACATATTATTATGCCCCCCTTCGAAGAGGATGAGGTATATTGCTTTGTACATGTCAGTCGGTCCGTCGGTCTGTCGGTCGGTCGGTCCGTTCACCAGATGGTTTCCGGATGGTAACTCAAGAATGCCAACGCCTAGGCTCATGAAACTTTATAGGTACAAGGTCACAGTGACTCGAAACAGTAAAAATGATTTAAGATAAACTATCAATAATGAAACACACTTTAAACAGCAAACAACAATACATTCCTTTTGAAATGTTACATGGCTACGGCTTAGAATGCCGCTTCGACACCTGTTCCCTATCCTTCTCCAGCTTCCCAACAGTGGATCGCCTTACCAGATCTGAGTTAAATCTTAATGACTTAATGTCCTCACTCATTGGACCTAGTTTGTTTTTTATTGCACGCAACTCCGCCGTGTTCTCTCTTATGGCTCTAATGATCTCCCTGTTATCACTGCTTAACTGGTTGACTAAGTCAGTGAAGGCTTGTCTCAGCACTTCGTTTGACGAAGAGCTAGCAGCTTGCACAACGTTGACGCACTCCCCGACTGAGCTAACGGGACGCTCTGGTTCCACGACTTGCCTCGGGTTTTCTGCGGCTGCAGCGGTTGCCGGAGAACATAACTCCTCCAGGAAAGACTCGGCAATGCCATTGCCCAAAAATTCGGGTTCGTCTGTTAACGGGGTGTTCACCTCTGCTCTCACCGTTGACGACTGCGAGAATGTTATTGGAGCATTCACTGTCTCATTCATGTACGTCGGCATCGGGAAGGGGATCGTTGCCGGCCACAGGTTTAGGGCTGGTGCCTGAATTGCACGAAAGAGTGGCGATTGACTAGGCAGTCTTTCCACACTTATCGCGTTGATTTCCACCGGCTTCTCTACTGGTTTAAAAGCAGACACGGAAGGTGAGGCCGAAGGCGTTAGTAAACTACCCGTAGCCTGAGACAGCCAGTCGGGTAGGACTGCTTCCTCCGCGTCTTGTTCGAATATACCCTCATAGTCATCTTCAGGATCGGCCTCCTCTAAGTCCATCAAGTTGTGAACCTCGACGGGATTTTCTGCTTTCCTCAGGATTTGCGAAAGATCCACTACTCCTGCTCGTTTTGCCTCGTCGACATGACGCTTATACCGCGTGATATGGTTAGTGAGATCTGCCACTTCAGTACACCGGAAGTTACACAATCCGCAGGAAAATGGAGCCTGGTCCATCGGCACATGGTGCTTCAGGATGTGGCCAATCAACCTCCCTTTTCTATCAGTTTTCCCGCACACTTTGCATCGGTATCTACGCCTAGGGCGCTGTTGCGCTAGAACCTTGGGAATCATCTTTTTCTGAAATTTAGTAATTATTTTAAAATGACTTTGTCTATGTCTATAAAATTAAATAACGTTTTAATATTCTTTCACTCGCCACTGTCACACAGCCATGCATCTTCACCGTTCTCAGCTTATTGTTATTAAAATTACCTTACTCCCAAGTTGTTACAAATGTACATGTTATTAAACATAAATATAAAGTTTTAGAATATAATGTTCACTGATGGCACGCTGGTTTATGGTTTTATATTTTTTAAAATTTTCCTCCGTGCAGACAACACCCATCTCGGTAGTATCCCTGCTTTGCATGGCTTGAGCTTGTTGTGGTGTACCACTCTGGTTTGGCCTTCTTTGTTTAGCTTGATGGTGAAGTTGATCTCGGAGAATTTTGCTGTTACAAGATAGGGACCATCGTATGCCCTTTCCAACTTAGGGTTGACGCCGACCTTCCTAGTTTCATGCAGGCACCACACCACGTCACCGACTTGATAGTGATGAAAGGACAGCTTGGCGTCGTAGACTTCTTTGCTGCGTCGAGCGACCTTTCCGATGTGTTTCCTAGCCACCTCGTGGGCTTTCAACATCCTTTCTTGCAGCCGAAGGACGTACTCGCCTGGGTTTTCTTGCTTCGGTGATGCGTCAACATGGCTGTAGATGAGGCTGGCTGGCATGCGGACTTCTCTTCCTAAAGCTAGCAGGTTGGGGGAAAGTTTGGTACTCTCATGTGGGGTCGACCGGTATGCTGCTGCTAGGCAGGCCAAGTGCTGATCCCAGTCTTCCTGTTCGCCAACAAGATACGCTCTAACCATGCTCAACATCGTTCTGTTAAATCTTTCTACTTGTCCGTTGCCTGCAGGATGACGGGCGCTAGTTCTGGACTTCTTGACCTCTAACAGCTTGCACAGCTCCTTGAAGACCCTGCTCTCAAACGCTGCGCCCTGGTCGGAATGTATTGCTAACGGGGTACCCCATCTCGCTATGACATCATTTAGGACCATTGATGCGCACACTTCGGCTGTTTGGTTTGGCACTGGGATGATCTCGACGTATTTTGAAAAGACGTCCGTTACCACGAGAATGTACCGATTACCGCGCGGAGTGACTGGGAACGGCCCAGTAAAATCAATCGCTAGGACGTCCCAGGGTGCGCCAGACCTGACATGACCCATAGGCGCCCTAGGCGGTTTTTGTGGCTTTTTATCAGCGTCACAAACGGAACAACTGGCAACATATACACGCACATCAGCCTTAATATTGAACCAGTAATAACCTAAAGCTAACCTTGCCCTAGTTCGCTTGACCCCTAAATGACCAGAGGTCACACTGTCATGCATTCTACTTAATACCAACTTTCGCAGTGTGTACGGGACAATCAGCTGAAGGCAATCGTGTGTTTCGTTTACCCGCTGAAACTTCCTATATAGCACGTTTTCTACTAGTACGAGCGAGTCTCGTATCACCCAGTAATGACGTGTCTCTGGACTCAACGTTACCATTTCATCAACCGGCGCTTTAATACCATCGCGTATCACACTATACAGTTTAGCTATATAAGGGTCATCACTCTGCATGGCTGCCATTGTTACGCTTGTGAATTCGGTTGCCCATGTGTGCAGAGTAGAACTTCCCCTGTCATCCGATGGACCTGGCTTTGGTACCTCACACTCGCTACTTTTAACACTCTTGATCACAGGCGCGTTTTCGGTTAAAACGACCGGCGTTACGCAATCGTCTTCAGGTGACCCCGCATTCACTTCACCTTCTTCCTTTTCGTTTGGTTTCAACAGCATTAGTTCAGCTCTCCTTCGGCATTTATTGCATGGGCCGCACTTCAACGGTTCGCTTGTATCTACGTCGCTGCACGTACAGAACCGGGGACTTTCACAGCGCGACAAAGCGTCACAGTGGGCTTGCTTATTACCTGCTCTATATTCGATGGAAAAGTCATACACGGCCAGAATCTCAATCCATCTCGTGATTTTCCCACTCGGTTCCTTTAAACTAAAGAGCCATATCAACGATTGGTGATCTGTTCTTACAATAAAATGCCGCCCCAGCAAATACTGCCTGAAATACTGGATGAAGTATACTGCCGCTAAAAGCTCTTGCTCAGTTATGCAGTAATTCTTCTCGGCTTTATTCAGCCCCCTGCTGGCGTAGGCAATAACTCGCTCGCGACTCTGCTGTTCTTGGCTCAACACCGCGCCGATCCCCGTGCCGGACGCATCGACGTCGAGGTAAAATGTCCCACCCTCATTCAGTGGATGTCCCATGACGTTTTCGCTAATAAGAGCATCCTTGATTCGTTTAAACGCCATATCACACGCATCGTTCCATTCGAATTTGGCCTCCTTTCTCGTCAGATCAATCAAAGGTCGCGCGATTTTAGCGTAATCTTTTACAAATCGACGATAGTACGAACCAGTAGCCACAAACTGTTTAACCTGCTTCGCGTTTCCGGGCTTTGGCCAATTGACAATTTTTTCAATGTTTGTCGGATCGGGACTTATCCCCTCTCCTGAGACTACGTGACCCAGAAAAATGACTTTTGACTGGAGAAGGCGGCACTTATCTGACTTAAGCTTCAAACCTGCAGTTTGGATACGAAGTAAAACCTCATCAGTTCTCAAAAGGTTTTCCAGCCACGTGGATCCGAACACCACAATGTCATCAATGTAAACTAAACACGTTAGCCAAGTTAAACCTTGTAACGCCAGTTCCATTGTACGCTGGAAGGTGCTTGCGGCGTTATTTAACCCGAAAGGCATTGTTTTCATCTCGTATTGACCATACTTACAGCAGAAAGCGCTCTTAGGAATGTCATCCTTCTTTAACGGTATTTGAAAATACCCTGACGTAAGGTCAAAACAGCTGAAGAAGCTTGACCCGGCCACAGCGTCTAAACAATCTTGGATTCGTGGTAGCGGAAACCCGTCTGGCTTCACCAATGCATTGACCCTTCTATAATCGACGCAAGGTCGTATAGCGCCTGATTTCTTCTTTACCAAAACGATTGGGCTGGCCCAAGGGGATGTACTTTTCTGAATAACGCCTTTCTTAAGCAAATCTTCAAGTGCTTTCTTTTCTTCTTCTGCGTACGCTAATGGAACCCGCCTTGGTCGCTGTTTAACGGGAGCTGCGGTACCTGTGTTTATGGCATGCTCAGATAGATGTGTAAGTCCCAAGTCCCATTCGTCTTTTGAGAACGTGTCTGCGTATTTAACTAACAACCCAGCTATAACGGATTGTTGCTCTTCCGTTTTTCCGACGACTGATTCTTCAAACAGTGATTTCAGGTGTGGGGGCACGTCCATTGCATTGGCAACCGGTAAGTCTGAAATACGGCTGTCCTTTTCAACTGTCATCAACTGTACTCTTCTCACCGTTGTGATGTTATCTCGCTCACCTTCGTTTTCTTCATTTGCTATAACCCCTGTGCAACAATCTATCCTCTCTGCCTCTCCGATTTCTGCATGGTGCCGCAACGTTACGCTCGTTGAGAAAGGGTTCAAAACTTTTACCTTACAGGTGACTGCTCTGTTTATGTTCACTAAGGTTGCAGCCATTACCAATGGGTAACGCTGAACGAAACCCTCTGTGGGTTCAATGATAAAATTTTCTTCTTTGTCTTATCGTCAGCCTCATCGCGTTCAACATAAACATCAACCACCACTTCTGAGAGCCCCGGGATGGCAACATCTTCTGCAACGGTGACTTTCCGTAGCCTCCTTGTAGCGGGTATCAATGGGATTTCTTTCCCTTTTAGCTTGATTATATTCTTGCTTAGGAAGATGTCCGCCTGTCCGTCCTTCTCCCCAGCCAACACATCCAACCCTAGTAGCACTTCGTCCTCAATGTCGGCCACAACTGCTTGACAGATCACCTTTACTGGGCCTAATATAAGATTAAATTCTCCCGCCCCCTTCTCACGTATTGGTGAACCACCTGCCCCACGCAGCTTGACTGACCCCTTTAGGACCGGCTTGTCCTTAGTGCTCAGCTGGTCATACACGCGACTGGATACTACCGACCTCGAAGCACCTGTGTCGGCGGTGAAGGTCACTGGTGTCTCCCCTATCCACCCTCGGATATAAACGCCAGTGGTCAGCTCTGCTCCCCCCTTCACTCCAGCACAGGGTACTTCGCTCTCCGCCTCGCTTACCCCCGTGTGTTGTTGCTCGCCCTTTAAATCACCGTTGTCTTCGTTTCCTAACAGGACCTCCCTCTGGGCACGAGAGAAGCCCCTCTCTCGTTTAAATGTTCCCGAGATGGCGTTGCACCGTTAGACTTCGTGGGAAATGACGTATCCCTTGTTTGGTTTAGCGGACAGTCTCTTGCGTAGTGGCCGGTTTGATGACACCTGAAGCACTCTACGTCTCTTCTTGGTGGCCGCCTCTGCAAATGTTTCTTTTCCTCTTCCAGTTTCTCTATCCTACTTATAAGAGTTTTCAATAACTCTTGGTCAGTAGGCTGCTTAACAATGTCGCTTCCCGTGTTCTCGGACATTATAGGCGTACTTCTCTTCTGGTCTGTGACTACTCTGCATGCTGCCCTTTCGGTTTCACATTCTTCTGAGAATTCGTCGTCATGCTCGTCAGTGGTATAAGCTCGTCTGGTTGCATGCTTGTACTCTCGATCGGATTTAATCCCGATTCTCGTTTGAATAAAATTCACCACATGGAACACCGCCTCGTCGATATTCCTTGGTTCCTTGTGGTACTCGACCTCGAACTTCACCTCCTGGTCAACCAGCCCATCGAGGAATCTTCTCACTAGGTCCTCATCTCGTGTGCTTCGATCCCGTTGTTTATGCGCTTTATTGTACAGACGCTTGAGTTCGGCAGCATAGTCTTCCGCTTTTTCCCCATGTTTCTGGTTGCGCCTACTAAACTTGGCTGCGAAAGACCTGCTTGTCTCGATTACGCGGTATCGCCTTGTCAACTCTGAAGTCAGTTCATGATAGTCAGACAACACTTCCGTAGGCAGCTGTGCAAACACGAATTCGCTAGCCTGACCTTCTATCATCGGCAGCAGATTGTCAAGCTTATCATCGTCGTCCCAACCATATCTCCTAGCAATCGCGTCGAACTTCGCTGACCATACCGCCCAATCTTCTTTTCCAGTAAATGGTGGTATCTTTGGCACCGGACGAGTATTCCGCCTTATTGCGGGCCTTCTATAAATGCCATCAGCCCTTGGTGCGTGACGTGCAGGCGCTCGCTGCCTATAATCGTGAACACTTTCGTTTTCGTTGTCTCCCTCCCCGTAGCCGTCTTTGTCCTCATGGCAGTTGTTGCGATTGCCCATCGACTGACGTTGGTAGATGCCATCGAGCTCCCATTCCATTAACGGGTTTCCCGAATCGCGCCTATACGCGTCGTCACGTCGCTGCCGATAACCGTTCCTCGCCTCGCGCTGGCCGCCAAACCCGTGCTGTACGATGTCACGGCCATTGCCAAAATACGCGATATCCCGCTCATGTGCATATTGAGCGCCGACAGGTACATCGCCGTTGAACGCACCCCGGTTGTTGTAGTGACTTTGGCCCTTAAGAACGCGCAGCTCGGATACAACTTCCTTGAGCGCTCCGGCTACCTCGCGCATGAACCCATTGGTAGCGGCCATGCCACCGCCGCCTTCGTTGTCGCTATTTCCGTCCGTGTCGACTTCGATTCGCGTCGCGTCACCTTGTACGCTCGATGCGTCCGGCGAGACTTCCGTGCGCGCCTCGTCCCTTTGAGCGCACGTTGCGTGTGGAAATCGTGTTCCCCTCACGAGCCCCGCTCCGATAGTTACTTCCGTGTCACTGTCATTTAGATCACTCATGTTAACTTATTTAATCGTCACAATATTCGTGGAAAGTATCTTGTTGGGTTTTTATTAAAGATATACTGTTTAAAATGTTAACTTGTTATTTAATAATAATACGCGCAGACGTGAGTCCAATCACTGGATCCCTTAATTGTTGATTGAAAGGATCCCACTTCTGACACCATAAAATGTTGCGAGCTAACTGTTCCGTATTCTTGCCAGGAATAGTTCAATAATAGTTCAATAATAATAAAGTGGTTTTTTACGCTTATTTACTAAAACGAGGAAAACAAGTCATTTTAAAACTTCATTAACCTTTTATTCTTTAACGTCGAAATTCATAGAAGTTATATTTTCATTAACACAACGTAAACATTAACAGTGCAAATTTCTTTACGGTTCAAATACACCACACAATACGATGATTTCTCAGAAATAAGTCAAATATTTAAAACAATTCTCTCACACCAGTGTCCAATACTCATTCACCACAAGAGTATACGTTTTAAATAAATAAACAATCTTTAATATATTTATATAAGATATCTGTGTTGGGTTAAAGTCTATTAGGATCTATATGAATTCAGTTTATATTAAGTTTTTCTTACAAGTTTCTGAATATTTAATAAAAGATGTTATGCCCTTGATGTTATGGCCCGACTGAATCTATTTAATAAAGTTCCTGAAACCTTAAATACTCGAGCGACCCAAAAGGTTGGTCAATGCCCAGTTTTTATGGCCCGACCAAGAATTCTTGGTCGCCTGCCCCAAAATTACTGGTCATGTACCCAAAATAAATGGTCATTGCCCCAAAAAATGGGTCAATGACGTCGATTGACCACAAAAAGTGGTCATGAACGCTCGAAATGCATTGAAATGACATCACGCCAAAAGACACCGCCATATTGGATTTTGAACAAAAATTTATGTAAAACAATCTATGGGCGCTTAGAAAGATGGATACACCACTTTAAACAAGTATTTAACAGAGATTACATCATATCTAAAAATAACCTGTTTCATGCTTAGTTCACTGCAGACAATAGTTCAAACCTGACCATAATGCAACGCGACAAATGGCTGCGACCAGATCAGAAATGAGAATGGTCTGACAATAACCTACGAAAATGTACTCATTTATGCATGTTAAAATAGATATACGACGAAGATAACAAGGTATGATCACTTAACATTATGTTAGTGTAATACGTGTGAACACACTTATATATAATGACATAAAATCGAAGATCAAATGCAGTAACAACAACAACAACAGTGGACTTTGCATTAAACGGATGAAATGATTTTAAACAGCTATGTCTTTTGTTTGTATGGTGCTCTGTGAAATGAACCAGTTCACATGCAAATTAAATTATGGCTGCTCAAATATTCAACACATGAGTTGTACAGCAATGAGTAAGTTAAGTTATATTTATAATATGTATAAACAAATGTTAGGTACATTTGATGTTCCTATATGCAGGGCATATCAATATATGTGGCCCAAATCGCTAATTGTATGAATACTTTTGCAATATTGAAGATAGCAACTTGATATTTGGCATGCATGTGTAGCTCATGGAGCTGCACATTTTTAGTGGTGAAAGGTCAAGGTCAAGGTCATCCTTCGAGGTCAAATATATGGGTCAAAATTTCTCATGTAATGTCACTTCTGCAATATTGAAGCTAGCAATTTTATATTTGAAATGCATGTGTATCTCATGGAGCTGCACATTTTGAGTGTTGAAGGGTCAAGGTCAAGGTCATCCTTCAAGGTCAAACGTCATATAGGGGGACATTGTGTTTCACAAACGCATCTTGTTCTTATATGGCTTCAGTTAAACCTTGTTAACAATGTAGAATTGACATTTATTTCCAATCTTCGTGAAACTTTTGTTCTTATGATATCACAGCTGATTTTGAAAATGGTTCTGGTTCTTTGAAAAACATGGGTTTGTGTAGTTTTCTTTATATAGCTATTGTTAACCTTTTAGATACTCTAGAAGTCACATTTAAAGTGCAACATTCATGAAACTCGGTCTTACAACCCTTACTTATCATTAATACTTCTCAGGTGAGCGACCAGGGCCACCATGGCCCTCTTGTATTATCTTGGCTAGACATGATGAATCTTTACCTTTTGTTTATGAAATAAGAATTTTAATTTGAAAATTGTTTTCAGTATGGCAGCAGTCTAAGAAGGTCTTATAATCTCTAGAACTAGATTTAAGTTGATATTACCTATTAAAGCAAGACACATTAGAAGCATACGTGTAACCAACACATCTGCACCAATAGAACAACTTGCAGAAAACCATTTGTCATATGCATGTTTGACACATGATTGTTTGTGTTTGGAACCCGTCTGGAAAACATGTTCCTGCTCTGGTTTGACCATGATATAAACATGATTGAACATTGTGAACTTAAGCTGATTTTATACAGTGATAACTTTTTATGCCCCCTTTCGAAGAAAAATGGGGCATATACTGATAGGACTGTTTGTCCGTCTTTCCGTCACACTTGGCGTTTAGGTTTTGAAAAATGCTCATAACTTCTATGTCCCTTGAGATATAACCTTTATATTTGGTATGCATGTGTATATGGACAAGGCCTTTCCATACGCACAAATTTTTTTACACCTGTGACCTTGACTTTGAACTTAGGGTCCGCGTTTAGGTTTCGAAATCTGCGTTTAGGTTTCGAAAAATGCTCAGAACTTCTATGTCCCTTGAGATATAACCTTCATATTTGGTATGCATGTGTATATGGACAAGGCTTTTCCATACGCACACACATTTTTATCCCTGTGACCTTGACCTTGAACTTAGGATCCGCGTTTAGGTTTCGAAATCTGCGTTTAGATTTTGCAAAATGCTCATAACTTCTATGTCCCTTGAAATATAACCTTCATACCGTAAATCCATGAATATAATACGCCCTCGTGCAGAATACGCACCCCCGAGTTTGGTCAAAATTTATCGTTAAAAATTGAAAATCCGAGTAAAATACGCACTAAAAAAATCAGTATCCGAAAAGATGTGTCAATATATTTTTGTGCTGTGAAAATAGCAAATCAATTTTGTGTTGTCAACTATCTGTAACCCCGGTATATTGATCGGGATGTGTTATAGTGCTGTTGTTATGACAGTTGCATAATAAATATCTCTGTCTATTGTTATGCCCCCCTTCGAAGAAGAGGGGGTATATTGCTTTGCTCATGTCGGTCGGTCGGTAGGTCGGTCGGTCCGTCCACCAGGTGGTTGTCAGACGATAACTCAAGAACGCTTGGGCGTAGGATCATGAAACTTCATAGGTACATTGATCATGACTTGCAGATGACCCCTATTGATTTTGAGGTCACTAGGTCAAAGGTCAACGTCACGGTGACCCGAAATAGTAAAATGGTTTCCGGATGATAACTCAAGAACGCATACGCCTAGGATCATGAAACTTCATGGGTAGATTGATAATGACTCGCAGATGACCCCTATTGATTTTGAGGTCACTAGGTCAAAGGTCAAGGTCATGGTGACCCGAAATAGTAGATGCAGATGACCCCTATTGATTTTGAGGTCACTAGGTCAAAGGTCAAGGTCACGGTGACCCGAAATAGTAAAATGGTTTCCGGATGATAACTCAAGAACGCATACGCCTAGGATCATGAAACTTCATGGGTAGATTGATAATGACTCGCAGATGACCCCTATTGATTTTCAGGTCACTAGGTCAAAGGTCAAGGTCACGATGACCCGAAATAGTAAAATGATTTTCGGATGATAACTCAAGAACGCATATGCCTAGGATCATGAAACTTCATAGGTAGATTCATCATGACTCGCAGATGACCCCTATTGATTTTGAGGTCACAACGTCAAAGGTCAAGGTCACGGTGACCCGAAATAGTAAAATGATTTTCGGATGATAACTCAAGAACGCTTTTGCCTAGGATCATGACACTTCATAGGTACATTGATCGTGACTTGCAGATGACCCCTATTGATTTTCAGGTCACTAGGTCAAAGGTCAAGGTCACAGCGACAAAAGTCGTATTCACACAATGGCTGCCAGTACAACGGACAGCCCATATGGGGGGCATGCATATTTTACAAACAGCCCTTGTTTATATTACCATTGATTGTTACCGATACACACGGGCCCCTTGCTGACATCCGGGTCACGCAGTCATAATTACAAAAGAAAGAAGCAGAGACGCTGTTTTTTGTTTTCACATTTAATTTAATTTGACAATATTCGGGACGATAATAATTATAATAATAATAAAGTTATAAGAAGACAAAATGGTTACTTCGTTTTTATAGTTGTCTAGATGAATTACTTTTTCTTTTTTCGAGTTACAAACTCGATACTTTAATATAACTTAAAATACAATTAAACCGCTCGTGTTTTTCATTATCTAGTTAATTGAAATACGCTGCTGTCATTAAGGCTAGTTTGGGAGTAAAAAACAAATTAATTAATTATCACCTTTCAATTTAATGCGGCAATCGGCAGACAGGTGTAATAGACTCTATTAGCATCATAAAACTAATTATTTAATTACCACTCTTTACTTCAGATATGGTAAATATGCGGTAGAAAGATAAATAGTGGTCAGCTAAGAAATATTTATTTACGGGTTATTGTCAGTTGTTGTTTTTAGCTCATCTATTTTTTGAAAAAAAATTATGAGCTATTGTCATCACCTTGGCGTCGGCGTTGGCGTTGGCGTTGGCGTTGGCGTTGGCGTTGGCGTCGGCGTCCGGTTAAGTTTTGCGTTTAGGTCCACTTTTCTCAGAAAGTATCAATGCTATTGCATTCAAACTTGGTACACTTACTTACTATCATGAGGGGACTGGGCAGGCAAAGTTAGATAACTCTGGCGTGCATTTTGACAGAATTATGTGCCCTTTTTATACTTAAAAAATTGAAAATTTTGGTTAAGTTTTGCGTTTAGTTCCACTTTTCTCAGTAAGTATCAATGCTATTGCATTCAAACTTGGTACACTTACTTACTATCATGAGGGGACTGGGCAGGCAAATTTAGATAACTCTGGCATGCATTTTGACAGAATTATGTGCCCTTTTTATACTTAGAAAATTGACAATTTTGGTTAAGTTTTGTGTTTAGGTCCATTTTATTCCTTAAGCATTAAAGCTATTGCTTTCATACTTGCAACACTTACTAACTATCATAAGGGGACTGTGCAGGCAAAGTAATGTAACTCTGACTGGCATTTTGACAGAATTATGTGCCCTTTTTATACTTAGAAAATTGAAAATTTGATTAAGTTTTGTGTTTAGGTCCACTTTATTCCTACAGTATCAAAGCTATTGCTTTCATACTTGCAAGATTTATGAACTATCATAAGGGGACCGTGCAGGCAAAGTTATGTAACTCTGACTGGCATTTGAACGGAATTATGGGCCCTTTATACTTAGAAAATTGAAAATTTGGTTAAGATTTATGTTTTGGTCCACTTTACCCCTAAAGTATCATAGATATTGCTTTCATACTTGGAACACTCACAAACTATCATAAGGGTACAGTAAAAGGACAAGTTGCATAACTCTGGTTGTCATTGTTACGGAATTATGGCCCTTTTTTGACTTAGTAACTTTTAATATATGGTTAAATTTTGTGTTTCGATCCACTTTACTTCTTAAGTATCAAGGCTATTGCTTTCAAACTTCAAATAATTACATGCTATCATGAGGTTACTGTACCTGGCAACTTAATTTTACTTTGACCTTTGAATGACCTTGACTCTCAAGGTCAAATTATTAAATTTTGCTAAAATTGCCATAACTTCTTTATTTATGATTAGATTTGATTGATACTTTGATGAAACTACTCTTACCTGACATACCACAATAGACTCCACCCAAACCATCCCCCGTGCCCTCCCCTCCCCCCCTCCCCCCCTCCCCCTCCCCCCTCCCCCCCCCCTATTTTTTTTTTTTTTTTTTTTTTTTTTTTTAAGATCATCTCACAAATGACCACCACACCCTCACACTATACCCCCCCCCCCCACCCCACCCCCCCCCCCTAATTTTTTTTTTTTTTTTTTTTTTTTTTTTTTTTTAAGATCATCTCACAATTACAACCACACCCCTCACACTATACCCCCCCCCCCCCCATTTTTTTTTAAAAAATGGTTATGTTTGAATACCGTCCAACCATCGCACCCAAACCCCCCCCCCCCCCCATCGCCCCCCCAACCCCCCCCCCCCCCCCCCCCCCCCCCCGGATTTTTTTTTTTTTTTTTTTTTTTTTTCGCTTTTTTGGAAGATAATGTAATAAATGTCCACAACCCCACACTATACACCCCTCTTCACTCCACTCCTCCCTCCTTTGTGATTGAAAATGAGAGTCCCTTCACCTTTAAAAAGAAAATAGATGAGCGGTCTGCACCCGCAAGGCGGTGCTCTTGTTTCATTTGCTAATCTCTTTATACGACTTAGCGTCCAGTCGCTATTTTGTAGGCAGACGACGATATAAACTGTGTATTCAAAGTATACAGTGTCTGCACATGGATGACCCAATATTATCCGATAGCTCCTTCCGTTCTCACGTTTCATTCGACAACGTCATTTCATGTGTAAGCGAGCTCAATGTTGATTGGCCAGCTACCATGCGCACTTCAATAACAATAAGGTCAAGCGATGTCTCATAATCGGGTACAGACCGGGTTTCGTTTACTGTTCGAATTGCGAACACTTTCATTAAAACAAAGAGACAAATATAGAAAACTAGTCTGATATAAATGGCGGATGTTTTCAATGAAATTTTACTAGATTTTCGCATTTTAACAAATAAGATTTTTATTGAGCCAAATTCTCAATATTTTCGCAAATGACTCAAATGGCGAACTACAGCGCAAGCCCTGTTGCACCCCTTTGATGTAATGGTGTAGTTCAAAATGGCTGCCGCGAAGCGATTAAGTTGAAAATTTGCACAGGAAAAATTTTGTTCTGCTCTAAACTCGTATATTATACGCACCCCCTACTTAAAGAAAAAATCGGCAGGTAAAAAAGTGCGTATTATATTCGTAGATTTACGGTATTTGGTATGCATGTGTATATGGACAAGGCCTTTCCATACGCACACAAATTTTGACCCCTGTGACCTTGACCTTAAACTTAGGGTCTTTGGAGTTCCAGATGGGACACAGGATGTTGAAAGCTACCCTTGCTTAGGTGATCCGGTTCTTAACGTCTTTATCTGCGCCGCCATCAATGTTGACCACACTTCTTAGGTACACATAGCGTCGGTCTCTACCAGATCTCCCCGAAGCTGCAGTGGCTGATGTTGTCGATTGTTCATCCTCATCAGCTTTGTTTTCTTGGTGTTGATTCTCAGACCAGTCTTCTCTGTCTCTTCCGCTAGCCGCGTTAGCTTGGACTGTGCATGCTGTTGCTTGTGTGAAAGGAGGCTGATGTCATCCGCAAAGTCCAGGTCCCCTAGGTGTAACTGCATAAACACTTTCATTATTTGACAATCTCTATGCAGATGTTTTTTCCATGCAATGACCTGGTTTCATTAATATTAACTTTACTATGATGATCAGTATATTGAATTATCAAAACATTGTGATGTTATAGTTCATTAACAATTTTGATCATATTAAAAAGACAGTAGTGTTAGAACTTTCTGTGATTTTTAATCATATGGACAAGATAAAAAAAAAGCAGCAAAGGAGACTTTTCTTTGACAATACTTTGACTTTGACATGAACATCTTAACATGATTGAGTATGCTTATCACTGCTTTGGGCGTGGCTTAAACACCGTTAGAAGAAGGTAATTTATTGTGCATTTGTTTTTACCATAAAGTGGTCATGTTTCAGACAGTGAAGTTAAAACTGACCCCAATATTGAATGATATGGACATAATCAAAAAAATGCTACAACAGGATTAATTTTTGCCATTTTTTCTTTGACTTTGAAATGACCATGCTATAGACAATCCATATCTACAATTATCACTGGTTTGGATGTTGTCAAAATACTGTAACAATACTGTCATTTCATGGCTACTGATTTCTGTGACAGTCAAACATCTCCTTTTGATCAATGCTGTACATGGTCGGAACATGGTCATCAATGATATGGCAATGGTTATCCATGATTTGTCAATGGTCATTTCCAGAGGGAAGGATTAATTGACAGAGGATAGCATTTTGTTTATAGCTCTACTGGCCGAAGGCCTGAAGAGCTTGTCATGGCGTGGTTTCCGTTGTCCGTGCGTGCGTTAGACTTTTTCTTGTTTACGCGATTAAGTCCACAGTTTTCATCCGATTATTTTCAAACTTGTTCAGTGTCTTTTTATTAATGAGGACTAGAACCCTATTGAAAATGGGTTACATCAGAGTAAAAAGTCCAGAATAATTTCCCCTTGAATTTGAGAAAATTGTGAAATAAGGCTTGTTTACGCAATTACGTCCAGAGTTTTCATCCGATTCTTTTCAAATTTGTTCAGTGTCTTTATATAAATGAGGACTCAAACCCTATTGAAAATGGGTTACATCACAGTAAAATGTCCAGAATTATCTCCCCTTGAATTTGAGAAAATTGTGAAATAAGGCTTGTTTACGCAATAAAGTCCACAGTTTTCATCCGATTCTTTTCAAACTTGTTCAGTGTCTTTATATTAATGAGGACTCAAAACCTATTGAAAATGGGTTACATCAGAGTAAAAAGTCCAGAATTATCTCCTCTTGAATTTGAGAAAATTGTGAAATAAGGCTTGTATACGCAATAAAGTCAACAGTTTTAATCCAATTTTTTCACAACTTGCACAGTGTCTTTATCTGACTGATGAGTCAAACCCTATTGAAAATGAGCAATATCAGAGTTATAAGTCCAGAATTATCTCCCCTTGAATTTGAGAAAAACATGTAAATCTTTAACATTTTGCCATAACTTTTGCAATATTGAAGATAGCAACTTCATATTTGGCAAGCATGTGTATCTCATGGAGCTGCACATTTTGAGTGGTGAAAGGTCAAGGTCATCCTTCAAGGTCAAAGGTAAAAAAAAATAATTCAAAGCGGCGCAGAAGTAGACATATTGTTACCGACAAACACATTTCTTGTTTGTTTAAATATAAAGTTCTATCCTATTGAATCTTCAAGGGATGTTTTATATCATCAAGGGCCAGAACCCCATTGAGAGTGAAGAAAATTTGTCCAACTTATTGTTGAAAAGGAGCCATTTGAAGTTAAAATTTTACGTTTCTTCTTGTTTATGCGATAAATTTCCCATTTTGGGTCTGTTTATTAAAAACTTACTCAGATTGTTCTAGACTAATCAAATTACAAGTATTCCCCATCAAAGGTTCAACTATCAGCAACAGAAACGATTCCCATCAAATAAGTACCTCTGTTATATGAATATACACCTATTAAAAATCGCACAAAATCGCACGAGATGAAATTTGGTATTTTAGCTTTGAAACATGACCATCGTTGATTTTGTTTGAAAAATCTCTGATAGATGAGAGTTTCTCTTATTTTACTCAGTGAAATTGAGCAAGTCTTGTATAATGTTTAATTTTGATAAGAGATCACCTCCAGCTGTAGCTTTGATGCAAAATGCAGCTAATTAGGTGTTTTTCTCGAACATGCAGGCTGTTTCAGTGCCTTTTCAGGGGTCTATTTACCCCACCCACTTTTTTTAACAGTGAAAAATATTTCAATTATTTTAAATGAGTCTTCAATAATATTGTTCAGTATTAGATAAGAATAGGGCCAACAAGAACAATCACTAAGATACATGTACTAATATTTATTGTGTTGTAAAAATAATTAATTTATTGTGGCATTTATATCAAAGCAACACTAACAACGTGTACAATATCAATGTGTATCGTTTAAAACCAAATCATTTCATATTCAATTCAATCAGTTGCTACAAAACCTTAACATCATATCAGTTTAAATGAAAATTTACTGTTATTTTGATATTAAAAACTAAAAAACTTACATATTATATAAATAAATATTATAAATATTTATAATATATATATATATATATATAGTTACCATAAATCTACGAAGTGATAAACAATTGAAACACTTATATTGTAAAAAAACATTTAAATTAATGTTACCATGGTAACATTTTTGCATAAATTACAGTACAAACAGAAAGCTACCATTAGTCTGTAAACTGATAAAAGTTAACGTCTAATCAAATACTGAATCACTAATTCATATTCACAAAGTACAAAAGCATATTAAAGTATACACTTGGATAAAAAATGGTGCATTTACTAGCTCTTCTTCTTATACTGTGTACAGCTGTAGCATGAATTTATCGTTATATATATTATACTATTTTACTTTATATAACTATGCATACAAAGGAACAAACATACTTGTAGCCATCATTTCAAAGTGTTTTCTAAAATTTGTTGAGCCCTTACAACTTCAACAAAGATAACCAAATCTGAATACACAAGTTTCAGTACGCAATATTTGAGGTCAAACATACGAATTTGTAAAAAAACTATGCGATATTTCGTAGAAAATAGGACATAGTAACTGATTTAGGACCATCGTATAATGACGATGTGCTGCAACAATTTTTTAGTCAAAGTATTATATGCATAATTACAGTCAAAAGTGTCTAATACTATTTCACAGACTGAACACACGTTAGACAAACACATTTTTAGCCGGATTTTTTTCAAAAAAATCTCGGCTTATAGATTGATGTTGTCGGGCGGGCGGGGGGGGCGGGGGGGGGGCGGGCGGGGGGGCGGGCGGCGTGCTCGAAAATGTTAAAGTTCTTATTTCATGGTATAACTTTGGTATGCTTGGACCTAGAGTCTTCAAACTTGACATGAAGGTTGGCCAGGATTAACAGATGACCACTGGTCATTTCAAGGTCATTCATTTGAAGGTCAAGGTCACTGTGACCTTCAATATAAAAAATGTTAAAGTTGTTATAACTTTGGTATGCTTGGACCTAGAGTCTTGAAACTTGACATGAAGGTTGGCCATAACTAGTTAGTAACCACTGGTCATTTCAAGGTCATTCATTTGAAGGTCAAGGTCACTGTGACCTTGAATGTAAAAATGTTAAAGTTCTTATTTCATGGTATAACTTTGGTATGCTTGGACCTAGAGTCTTCAAACTTGACATGAAGGTTGGCCAGGATTAACAGATGACCACTGGTCATTTCAAGGTCATTCATTTGAAGGTGAAGGTCACTGTGACCTTCAATATAAAAATGTTAAAGTTGTTATAACTTTGGTATGCTTGGACCTAGAGTCTTGAAACTTGACATGAAGGTTGGCCAGAACTAGTAAGTAACCACTGGACATTTCAAGGTCATTCATTTGAAGGTCAAGGTCACTGTGACCTTGAATGTAAAAATGTTAAAGTTGTTATAACTTTGGTATGCTTGGACCTAGAGTCTTGAAACTTGACATGAAGGTTGGCCAGAACTAGTAAGTAACCACTGGACATTTCAAGGTCATTCATTTGAAGGTCAAGGTCACTGTGACCTTGAATGTAAAAATGTTAAAGTTCTTATTTCATGTTATAACTTTGGTATGCTTGTACCTAGAGTCTTCAAACTTGAAATAAAGATTGGCCAGTACTAGAAGATGACCACTGGTCATTTCAATGTCATTCATTTGAAGGTCAAGGTCACTGTGACCTTAAATGTTAAAATGTTAAAATTGTTATAACTTTGGTATGCTTGGACATAGAGTCTTCAAACTTGACATGAAGGTTTGCAAGCACACTTAGATGACCACTGGTCATTTCAAGGTCATTCATTCTAAGGTCAAGGTCACTGTGACCTTGAATGTAAAAATGTTAAAGTTCTTATAACTTTGGTAGGTAAAAATGTTAAAGTTCTTATTCCATGTTATAACTTTGGTATGCTTGTACCTAGAGTCTTCAAACTTGACATAAAGGTTGGCCAGTACTAGAAGATCACCACTGCTCATTTCAATGTCATTCATTTGAAGGTCAAGGTCACTGTGACCTTCAATGTTAAAATGTTAAAATTGTTATAACTTTGGTATGCTTGGACCTAGAATCTCAAACTTGACGTAAAGGTTTGCAAGCACACTTAGATGACCACTGGTCATTTCAAGGTCATTCATTTGAAGGTCGAGGTCACTGTGACCTTGGATGTAAATATGTTAAAGTTGTTAATACTTTGGTATGCTTAGACCTAGAGTCTTCAAACTTGATATGAAGGTTGGCCAGAACTAGTAGATGACCACTGGTCATTTCAAGGTCAAGGTCACCGTGACCTTGAATGTAAAAATGTTAAAAAATAAAAAAATTGAGATCAAACTTTCCTAATTGTCAATTCAAGTTCATATTTGTGACCTTAAATGTTATTGTTGTTCATGTATATGCATGCATTCAAAACATAACACAAGGTTTGCTCATGCCTTGAAAAGTACTTACATTTCATTTTGACCTTTGAACAATATTTCAGTAATTTAAGTATTGCATTGACAAAAACACGAAAGGTACTTTCCTGTCATTTAAATAAAAAATCCGGCTTCAATGCGGTCATCTCCGACCGCGCAACTCTTGTTTAACCAATATGTTTACTTGGAAGTAAAATATTGTCACTTTAAACTTCATCCTCGGTATCAATCGCGGTCAATTGTGGGGAATTAGAACAGCCGACACCTCGACAAGCTCCACACCCAGTCGTACACTCTAACCCGTGCTTTCTACAGGTACATCTTTTGCTGTCACAATTAACTCGACAATTACAGCGGATAACGTTCAGCAATGTTTCGGATGCTGCCGGCAGGTAAGTTTTAGTAGGCGTCAACGTTCTCTTAGTAGACAGATCCCATTACCAATCTGTAGGCTCAAGTGTATTGTTTCCTACTCATATCTGACACTCACTGACTATGAAAAGATGCAGCTGCCGACGTTGGTGGAAGTGTACAAACCTGGACGCACACACTGCTTGTCATAACCTTTGAGGTAAACTTATGATACCTCAGAGTATCCAGATTTTGATTACAGTCTTGACCCGCAACGAGCAAAACAATCGCTCTTTCACCAAGCTTTATAACTTCATCCTTGGAATCTGTCGCCATCATTCGTTTACCATTTTCTTTCAGCTCTTACTTCCAAATGGTATCACAAAGGTTCGATTTGTGTGCAGCTCTTGGCAAACCAGCATTGTCAAACAATGAAGTCGGAACAGTACTAAGCTCGTATTTGAATACATCTGAGATGTCTTCGACATATCTGTCTGCCACTGTTGTGGGTCTTTGGAACAACAACTGTGGATCTATTTCAACTGCTTCGCCTGCTACCTTCACAGAATTGCTTTCACGTAATGTTACGACCTTGTTAGACCTCTTGAACGGTTCGTCACAGGGTTTACCGATCATTCTTGTCAATATATTTTCACCTATCTCATGTGCTCTTTCAACATTTACTTTTGCAGTAGCAGTAACACCAGTTTCAATATTTCTTAAAGAGTCATCAGAAACATCAAATGGGGAGTGTTCGTCCAGAAACTTTAAAATGACTAGTGTCTTGTTCATCTTTGTCACATTTTGCTTTTCCTACGTCTTTGTGTTGTTCACTTGTAATAACGTTACACCCTGTAAGTTCTTGCATGGCGTTGTTCATCTCTGCGTTTGCTGGCATTGCCAATAGCCATGAATTTCGCTGAGATTCGAACATACCTCTTCCTCTCGTAAGTCCGCCTGTTGCTTTCAAAGACTGCATCAACACTTGCTCAATAGCGAGGTCTGTAGACAATCCAGCCCAATATCTATCACTTCTCCTAATACAGTGGTTTCCATTCAAGAATTGTTGATGGACCTCTGGATGCTCTTCCTGCAATTTGAGCATTTTCTGTAGGTACAAGTAAGCCGATTTCAAATAAAGATGGTGGCCAGATGCTGCAAAATACGGCAATATTTTTCTCAAAGTTTTTAGGTGACCCATCCAATTCCCTGTGCGTTCTGCTCTAATGAAGTTCTGTAGTATTGCAATCATTTGCATGTACTGGATCCATAAAAGTGCTGTGCGATTCTTTGCAAGTTTGGCTTCAGTCTCCTTGATTAGATTTTTGACGGTCTGTAGCGTTTCACTATGACTAATGTCTTCGGCGGATAATTGTTTCTCTTCTAGCTGCTTGTACAAAGATGACAGTTTACCAAGTAGCTCGTTGTCTTCATTAGTGCTCGCATTGACATGGTCAGATGATTCAGTGGTCACATCAACTTGTTCGTCTGAATTAGCTTGTCTTGGAACAACCAGCATATCTGTGTGGAATGTTTCAGTCATAAACATGGCGTGAAGAGCTGTGTCCAGTAGAAAGTGTCCCCTGACCGCTCTAGCCACTGCTTTACCTGACATCATGTGTGTCACAGCATTTGGGGCATATACAGTTTCCAAAGCTGCTTGCAAACCAGAGCCTGACATAAGATGTTCGATGCTTCCCAAAAAACTCACCTCTGTATGGAACATTCCGAGCCTGAGAACTACTTTTTTCAATGGTCTGGAGTTGTCAGAATAGTGAATGATATTCATTGCCTTTTGAAATAATGGTTGATCAAACGTCAATACAGGCGTACCATTGTATCTTCTAGATTGGTCACAGACGAAGTGAAGTGTCGAATTAATACAGGTCAGATCGCTCGGACTTGTGTCGATCATTGGCATAAATGTTATGCTGGCAGTTCCAGTTTATGTCCCTGCATTGTTGTAACTCTGCATAAACCCTGACCAGGTAAGTCGTGTTGGATGTAGGGGCGATATCACTTTTGAAAACATATCTATAGCACTGTTACCTCCTGGTATGTTCTCGCACCTGACACTGTCACTGTAAAATTATGTTATGTACATCACGTTCTGGATACTGATAATATTTGACTTTTATTTTGCCAATTTCAGAGATTTCTTCAGTGAATACCTCCTTTCTGGGAATTGGTATTTGAGCACTTTCAGGAACAGTTTTCTTATTTTCTTCCACAGATGAAACGCTTAATGCAGATGCATAATAATTCTTTGGTGACGATATGGTGTTAAAATCAGCCTTGATTAATTTAGCAGCTGTTGAAATGATATTCTTTTTCTTTTCTTCTTCAGTGTCATTACACTGTTCCACAGAGAACTTGTGTAAAATTGCAGAAACAGTTTTCTTCATCACAACTTTATCGGATTTTCCTTCTTGTGAAATTACAGAGATGCAATCGCCAAAATGATGCAGTAATTTTTTTTTCATATGGGTGTTAGTATAGGCACGATCTTCACATATTTCTTCCATCATCTGTCTTAGCTCATTTACTGTTAGTATCATACCTTCATTTTCTTCTATAAACGATGTAACACTGTTAAATGCTTCAATTACATCAACTGAACATCGGTTCGGGCTTTTCTTAATTTTCTTGCACAGACTGACTTCATTCTCAGAGAAATGTAAAGGGATATTATTTACGGTTCTGAAATTGGAGCTACACACCTGATGATAAATTGCATCAGCAGCTGGTAACTCTATGACCTGTGAAAGCCTACCCAATACATCTTTAGACAAATGATCGTTCCTTTGCTTACATACTTTTCCAATTGTCACCTGACAGTCTAATTCTGGAACAGGAAAAACATCAAGACCGCGCTTCTTTCCGTTCAGTTTGGCAGGTTTTTCACAAAATAGACAATTTGTTTTGAAATCAAAGGAGTTAGTTGACCTTGTAGAAAAGTTAGCTTCACATTTATTATGTCCGATTCAATAGCTAATGATTGTAGTTCTCTTTGGTGAGTAAAGTCTCTTCTACAGTTTTTGTGCACTAATTGTCCAGGTATAACACTCAGTTGTAAGTTCTTTTTCTTACTAATTGAATTGATAGTCTCACATTCTTTGAGTCGAAGTTTAGCAGTTGAATCACCAGGTACGGCTTCCTTTTTACAAAAGGGGCACTCCTCCATCTACAATAACACATTAAAAAAACTTGATAAGTCTTATATCATGTGTGATATTGTATGCAAAGTTTGAAACAGTTATTTCAGTTTGAAACATAATTATATGAATTGTGTCTAATTCATTTTTAAATACACAGCACACACTTT
The DNA here is from genome assembly GCF_020536995.1 of Dreissena polymorpha. NCBI lineage: Eukaryota > Metazoa > Mollusca > Bivalvia > Myida > Dreissenidae > Dreissena > Dreissena polymorpha. The sequence continues at coordinate 7,458,508 of NC_068356.1, forward strand.
ATTCTATTTTATTGCTTTTGTAAAGTTAATTGAATATGAACAGTAAAATGTAAAGTTGTACCTTGTACAATCAAAACTAATCTTCATACGGAAACGCATCGATTCTGCACCGTTCTACACAACATATCGAGGACAGTCACTCTGCCAGTCCCTGAAATCCAAGAAAAAGGCATTCTTTATGTTACCATTTACATTACATATGTATGTTTTATAATCATAATATTTATGGATGTAAATAGACATTCTGCTTTAATATAAATGTTGTTCACACATCACACTATTTCAAACATGAGCATGCATAATTATTTTTTAAAACTTCCATATTATAATTTCATCAGGCTAAAGTTATCCTTTACTCCTACTACTAAGTGCTGTACTTCATGTGTGTTTTTTTACAACTATAGAAGTACCCATTTCAATTATACCATCTGAACAAATGTAACGAAACTGCAAAGAAAATAATGCAAATGAAAGTGTAATGTATAGGTTTTAGAAAGTATGAGTAATGGATATGTTTGAAATACAGTAAGCTTACTTTCTACTTTCAAACTCAGATTTATTGTTTTGGAATCAACAGTGATTCAATTTGCAATTATAAGCATATAAAACAACACTTTATAGAAAAGGGAAATATTTATTTGAGCATTAATAGAAGAGGGAAATATTTATTTGAGCAAACGTTATTGTCTTTACAATAACACACCAATATACTGCTTTTCTAATGCAGTTTCAGAGAAAAAGGCAAAAAACTTTATAAAAGTAAAGTGTTTCAAACAAGTGAATTTTGACACTTATGCGCTTCCGTAGGGAAAAAAAATCAACACAACCCGGTTTCAAAAATACACATATTTTACAACAAAAAAAAACGCTAAACTGCATGCTTTATAGCTATTTCATAACTTGTCGACATATTCAAATCAAATGCATATACTTTTTGACAGGTATTACGACAGAGAATACGATTGATGCATGCCGTATAGGTTGTCAAGGTCGAACACAAAACACGATGGCATTATCTATGATAAACGGCCAATATGAACAAATTCAGTATTTACTTACATAGAAATCATCACGCAGACAAGTGTTGACCACATTAGTTGTGTAATCGGCAGCAAACCATCGCCAATCACATCAAAATCCGTCGATTTCTTCATTGTTTTTATTTCAGACTTTAAATAAAACGCGCGTGAGAACTTTTCACAGTACCTCCAATCTGAAGAGTACTCGGTATGGTGTGCGTGAAATGCCATCACAAGTATATGTCAAATTGGGTTTTTTAAGTGTCAATATCTTCATGCGCCCCAAGAGTTGAAAGCTCGATTTTTAGCTCACCTGAGCACAACGTGCTCATGGTGAGCTATTGTGATCGCCTTTTGTCCGTTGTGCGCTGTGCGTCGTCAACATTTACCTTGTTAACACTCTAAAGGTCACATTTATTGTCCAATCTTCATAAAACTTGGTTAGAACATGTGTCTCAATAATATCTTGGACGAGTTTGAAAATGGTTCCGGTTGGTTGAAAAACATGGCTGCCAGGGGGCGCGGCATTTTTCCTAATATGACTATAGTAAAACCTTGTTAACACTCTAGAAATCACATTTCAGTCCAATCTGCATGGAACTTGGTGGGAACATGTGTCCCAATAAAATCTTGGACAAGTTCAAAATTGTTCCGGTTGGATGAAAAACATGGCCACCAGGGGGCGGGGCAGTTTTCCTAATATGGCTATAGTAAAACCTTGTTAACACTCTAGAAGTCACATTTATTGTCCATTCTTCATGAAACTTAGTCAGAACATTTGTTATAATGATATCTTGAACAAGTTTGAAAATGGTTCTGGTTGGTTGAAAAACATGGCTGCCAAGGGGCGTGGCAGTTTCCTAATATGGCTATAGTAAAACCTTGTTAACACTCTAGAAGTCACATTTTTAGTCCAATCTTCTTGAAACTTGGTCAGAACATGTGTCCCAATAATATCTTGGAAGAGTTTGAAAAAGGGTACCAGTTGAATGAAAAACATGGCCACCAGGGGGCGTGGCAGTTTACCTAATATGGCTTTAGTGTATAGTAAAACCTTGTTAACACTCTAGAAGTCACATTTATTGTCCAATCTTCATGAAACTTAGTCAGAACATTTTTTCTAACGATATCTTGGATGAGTTTGAATATGGTTCTGGTCTGTTGAAAAACATGGCTTCCAGGGGGGGCGGGGCAGTTTTCCTTATATGGCTATGGTAAAACCTTGTTAACACTCTAGAAGTCACATTTTTTGTCCAATGCTCATGAAACTTGGTCAGAATATTTGTACTAATGATATCTGGGCTGAGTTCGAAAATGGTTGAGATCCGTTAAAAAAAAACAATGACTGCAAGGGGGCGTGGCATAAATAACCATTGAATTTGACAAAAAGATGTTTTACAACCCTTACTTATCATTAATACTTCTCAGGTGAGCAACCAGGGCCACCATGGCCCTCTTGTTTATTATTTGTTAGTTGGGGAGTATAGTTTCGTACAGTGTTAAAATAATTTATGTTGCTCATAGTTGAACCCCTTTCTTTAATTTGATTAGTCTATTCATACTATAAAGTGCTTGAGCCCTATTGATTCCAGCCAGTAGAGCGATTCAGGCCCTCAATGGCCTCTTGTTTTAAGGACAGTAAGGTTTTGATCTTACTAAATCTTTATTTACTTGATGACATTTTAATATTTATTGATGATTTGAGAGCAATTACAGCAGTCTCCAAGAGGCTATCTTGAAAGTAAAGTTGCATGTGCATGCATATAATCACCGTTTTTGCATAATGACCAAGTTTCTGGGCGGCTAAAATAAATTAATATGAAAAAAGTTGCATAATGGCCTTGAACACTCGTAAAAAAACACCATATATATGTTGACCAATAAACAACTCTTATGTCATTTTGATGCATACAAAAAGAGGATTTTAGAGCTAAGAACCTAAAGGATTACTTCAAGATAGTTTTTACTTATAATACAATCAATTTGAAGGCAGTCTTCTTGCCAACGAAGAAAATGCATGATAATATGAAACTAGAAATGGTGCAGCAGAGGCCGACGCGTATCCCCATGCCGCATATTTGACCCAGGGGCGCCCCAGGGTTGGTAATGGGGCCATGCATAGTTGAGATTGACCGAATTGTCATAAGAGAAGTTCAGTATCAATTAGAAGTGAATCGGTGTAAAAATGAAGAAGTTATAGTAAAAGGCAATTTTGGGTGGGTGTGGCCTATGTGGGCGTGGTGCCCCAGGGTTGGTAATGGGGCCATGCATAGTTGACATTGACCAGATGTCATTAGAGAAGTTCAGTATCAATTAGAAGTGAATCAGTGTACAAATGAAGAAATTATAGTCAAAGGCAATTTTGGGTGGGTGTGGTCTATGTGGGCGGGGCGCCCTAGGGTTTGTAATGGGGCCATGCATTAGTTGAGATTGACCGTATACTCATAAGCATACATGCCATAATTTTTTAGGTCCAAAGCGGGACATTCCATAAAAAATTGTCGGGACATTTGACCCAAAAGCGGGACACCTAAAACGATCTATCATTCCACCTTTCCTGTAGTCAGTATAGTATTAACAAATACTCTTGATACTTTTATTCAAGACATAAAACATCTGATATGAAGCATGAAATCTAAAACATAACAATAACAGTTTTATAAAATAAGACAATAGCAAACAACGAGGATAATATTCATCTTTTTAGAGTACAAAATCTAGAACATTACGACAACAATACTCATTATATTAATTTCAATGGCAAACATTAACGCAGGGGAGGCTATCCAGTACACTGAAAGTACGGGTTACAGTAAACTATCTATCGAACAGTTACATCAGTTACACACGGAATGCGCGGCCGTACACATTTCAGAGGTAGGTTTTTGGTGGAAGCAAACCGTCTTTGTGTTCATTTTAACTCTCAACAACTCCTCAACCGTTTTTACACCAACAAAAACAAAAGGACAAAAGAAGTCTATGGATGCTTTACTCGAATTATTTTTCTCTAATGTTAATAATCATATTTTGTTTTCTTATATACACAGATTAAACTGAATTGTGAATTGTCAGGCGCTGTATTGGGGTAGTGTCAAACTGTCATGAAAAACAACACGTTGTTTTTATTACAATAACACAAGACAAGATGGGTACCACTTTTACTGTTTGTTGCGATGTTTTTTTATGCATGTATGTAGGCGCTGTATTGGGGTAGTGTCAAACTGTCATGAATAACAACACGTTGTTTTTATTACAATAACACAAGACAAGATGGGTACCACTTTTACTGTTTGTTGCGATGTTTTTTTAAGCATGTATCCATGCGCATTTTGTTACTTGTCAATTGTCGCGGCTTAATTGGAGTAGGGTCAAACTGTCATGCATAGCACCTCGTGTTTTTTAGCTTAATTGAAGTAGGGTCAAACTGTCATGCATAGCACCTCGTTGTTTTTATTACAATTACACCCAATTGCACTAGACAGGATGGGTATCACTTATTAGACTGTTTGTTGCGATTTTGGTATATTGCACATTCGGATTATCCCGCTATTTATGAACTAAACATTGAATGTAAAAGACTCATTAATGACGTAGAGTTAATTTTACAAAACAATTGTTTTGTAAACCGTTTCAAACAAATACACAAATAAACACATTTTCAACATTTATTTCATTATAATACAACTATCGATAGCAATAAGCGACCACTATCTTGAAGACCACCATGGTGTGAATGCCTGATGAAATCAATAATTAGCCGATAAATCGCTGATAAGGTGTCATAAACAACACTGGTACACACGAATAGTAGAATCGGATTGTTAATTGGGGGCAATAAAGGGATTAGCGGGGGTTAGTGTTAGCGAAACAGAGCTTGAATAGCGAATTTTATTGGGAACCTATAGACCTTACATCGTTTTTTACGAATGTCGGGACAAATCGTCTCGTATCGGGACGGCGGGACAAAGGGCCCAAAAGCGGGACTGTCCCGCCGAGATCGGGACGTATGGCATGTATGCTCATAAGAGAGGTTCAGTATCAATTTGAAGTGAATCGGTGTAGAAATGACAAATTATAGTGAAAGGCAATTTTGGGTGGGTGTGGTCTATGTGGGCGGGGCGCCCCAGGGTTGGTAAAGGGGCCATGCAAAATCAAAATTCCAACTAGTGCAGGGTCGCACATATGCTCATAGCTTCCAAGTGTGTAAGTTTCAAGGAGTGTGGGGATAATTAATTAGGAAAAGTCATGCTTAAGTCCAAATTATATTTCAACTTGTTGCGACTAACGTCTTTATCAGGAAATTGTAATATGAACAACAGATGTAACATATTGAAACAAAATTGCATTAACAACAAAGAAATCTTCTCTTGCAATTTCCTGTAACGATGATGATTTTTTGTGTGTGAAATTTAATTATTTGTTACTGCATATTAAAATGCTGTTTCTTCAAGGTTTTGTGATGCAAATAATGCATTTTGCTCGTACTTTAATCAGAAAATAACTTTTTCTAAGAATGCAGGAATAAGAGAAACAGAAAGATAACTTGATACTGCGTATTTTTGTGAAAGTAATACCTGTTGACATGCAATACAGATATGCATTTGGAATAAAGAATTCAAGCTAGAATGCAAAGAAGGAATCAGTGTTACAAATATTGCAGCTTAGGAATTCCTTAGCTACTTCTGTTCTTTCTTTTCCATTTACTATTTTTGTTTATGAGAGACTTCTTTTTTTTAACGAAAATTTCCACGAAAGTGAAAAGTGTATTCCCTGATAAGCCTGTGCAGGCTAATCAATGACAACACTTTATGCACATTCATTAAGCCCCCTTTACTCAGAGCATGGCTCTAAGCATGTCATTCCTTTTTCCCTTTGTACACAAAATCTCTTTGATCACAAATGCAATGAATTGGGCCATTTATTATGCCCCCCTTCAAAGAAGAGGGGGTATATTGTTTTGCACATGTCTGTCGGTCCGTCTGATCATGACTGGCAGATGACCCCTATTGATTTTCATGTCATTAGGTCAAAGGTCAAGGTCACAGTGACTCAAAATAGTTAAATGGTTTCCGGATGATAACTCAAGAATGCTTAGGCCTAGGATCATGAAACTTCATAGGTACATTGATCATGACTGGCAGATGACCCCTATTGATTTTCAGGTCACTAGGTCAAAGGTCAAGGTCACGGTGACCTGAAATAGTAAAATGGTTTCTGGATGATAACTCAAGAAAGCTTATCCCTAGGTTCATGAAACTTCATAGGTATTTTGATCATGACTCGCAGGTGACCCCTATTGATTATCAGGTCACTAGGTCAAAAGTCAAGGTAACAGTTCCAAAAAACGTATTCATACAATTGCTGTCAAGGTCACGGTAACTCAACTTAGAAAAATGGTTTCCGGATGATAACTCAAGAATGCTTACCCCTAGGATAATGAAACTTCATTGGTACATCGATCATGACTCGCAGATGAAATAATGATGAAACTTTACCAGGATGTTTGTCTGGACAATATCTATGTCAAGTTTGACATTTGGTAAAGATTGAATGAACCGACACCTCTCTGGTGAGCGAACTAGGGCCATCTTGGCCCTCTTGTTTGTAGTTGAGTTGGTTATTAATTGGAATTTTGGCTAATAATAGTTACAACAATACTAGACCATGTGGTCAGAAATGGTATTTAACTTCTGCAGAGACTGTCACATTCCCACAGTCACCTGTTATTTAAGATATACTTTAAGCCTTTGTTATTTGAAACTGTGTACCAGTTTAGAAGTTTATGAGGTCCTTCCTTGCCTGAGGCTGCATAATGTGAGAACAGGGAGTGTGTTGCAGCACTCCTACCTTACTCATTTACTAGAATAATGACAGTTATTTTGATAATAGCTGCAATTTTCAGCCATGTATTTTTTTTTCGTAAATGTATTCCATTTTGGAGTGGTTTTGTTGAACGGAAAGAAATTGGAGTAATAGGAAAAAAACTCACCTGTCTGGTATGGTGACCAAGATCCAAACTCATATGCTGACATGAAACTGAGAGGCACATGTACATATCACTGCACTAACCAGTCAGCCTTTATTTGAAACTCGTCCTAACTCCTTGTTTCATATCCCTGTTGACTGGAATCCCTCTGTTGTCACCGTACTGGGACCCTTAACAGTTATGATCAGTTAAAGAGCAGAGAATACAGTGCATTAGTCATCGGAAAGAAATATAGATTATTGTCCCCTACCGGTTTCACCGGAGGGGACTTATGGTTTGCGCTCTGTGCATCTGTTTGTGAGTCTGTCACACTTTTCTGGATCCTGCGATAACTTTATAAGTTCTTCATATTTTTTCATGAAACTTGAAACATGGATGGATGGCAATATGGAGATTATGCAGGTCATTTCATTGTGTTCCTACGTCAAGAAATCTGGTTGCTATAGCAACATAAAAAAATAAAAAATTAATGACAATTGTGGAGTTTCAACAGTAGGGGACAATATTGCTTGGCAATCTCTTGTTTGACACTGTGGCTGAGAAGTTAATGCGCTTATTGTTTTATAATGTTTCAGATGGCTTGCTATACGTCTGGAGTTTGTTGGCAACTGTATCCTGTTCTTTGCCTCTCTCTTTGCTGTCATCGCGCGCAATGACTTGTCCCCTGGTATTGTGGGGCTCTCCATAACATACGCCTTGAATGTAAGTATTACTTTCTCCTCATTGATGTAACATATTAAGACAATTGGTCTGAAACCCTTTATTTTAAATACATATATATGAGTACATTATGACAAGCATTAACACCCCCGCAAGGGTGGCATATAGCATTTGAACTGTCTGTCAGTCTGTCCGTCCGTCCGAAAGCTTTAACATGGCCCATAACTTTTGCAATATTGAAGATAGCAACTTCATATTTGGCATGCATGTGTATCTCATGGAGCTGCACATATTGAGTGGTGAAAGGTCAAGGTCATCCTTCAAGGTCAAAGGTTAAAAAGACATATCCAATGGTAGTAACAAGCTTTAAAGGGAGATAATTTATTTTTATCTTTTGGCAGGTACAGATCATTTTTACACGGGAAGTTATATTTTTTAAAGGGATATAATATAAAAAAATCAAAGCGCCGCAGTAGGGGTCATTGTGTTTCTCACTAACATATCTCTTGTTAGCAGTCACATGATCAATGACACACCTATGACGTCACGAAATTGGTGACGTCATTAGATCGTTCTCAACTTAATCACTCCAGAGTCGAAGCCGTTTTTTAAACTAGGGAACATTTAATATGTCAAATTTAGAAGAAAAACTCAGCAGATTTATAGAAAGTGTGGACTGTCGATTAGACGAGATCAATAGGAAGCTCGAAAGTTGACATAGCGCGGAAGTGCGCACTTTGGATGGGTTAAATGTGCCTACCAATGCGGGCCACATGGGCACTAGCATTCCGCTCTACACACCGGGCGCTGCTAGATTAGGACAGTTGGATTTGCAAGGAGACTTTCAGGCTTTGAGGGATACTCTAAGCAAGGTGAAGCTTCCTGCTGAAGTTAGATTAAATGATTGTAGGAAGGGGATAAAACAGGCAGACCAGCCATTGATGAACGTGTTGTCAAAGTGTGGTCGTTACTGTGAGACAGGCATAAAACTTTTGTGTACACTAGAAGCAGGGACGGAGCTAAATCAAAAGATGTTGGACGATGTGTTCTTGATCCAGCATGCGCAGATCAAGTTCCTGCAAGAAGAGTTTGCTGCTTTATTAGTTGGCGAACAGTTTGATTCTAGTACAGCCAAAATATTCAGGTCCCTGCAGAAAAACATGTCTGGTTTTGACCAGGATTCGCTCGAAACCCTTTGAGCAGCGGCAATGTTGTGGGCGGTGGGTCGTCCCTCGGGTGGAGCTCCAGAGGACCGTTACACGAACAGACGAGGCTTTTCCGGATCCGGGCGTGGACGTTACGGTCATGGACAGCGTGGTGCTTTCCACAGCAGGTCGCAGGACATGTTTCAGTCCTTTACGAATAGACAGTTCCCGAGACGACGGCCAAGGGAAGATAGCTACACGGCGAACAGTAATTCGGGAAATTTGTGTTTAATTTTCCTTTTGTTTTGACTGCGGATTTATATGTTTAATGTGTAAGTTTAATTTACGTGATAATTTGCATGCATGGGACACTATTAATGCGCCAGATTTTGTTAAGACTTGGATTAAGGATGGTTTAAGGCTTCCATTTCAGGTAAATATTGACACTTGCAGTTTTGAATTGCCAAACAGACCATTTAATAGAAAAGAATCTGTTTTCTTAGAAAATGAGATTTCTCGTTTAGTATACTAGATTATGTAGAACATTGTACTGTCAAACCAATTTGTGTTAATCCCATACATTGTGTTCCAAAGCGTACTAGTTCCTTTAGGCTTATTACAATCCTCAGACATATAAACTCTTTGTGTACAGTGCCTCATTATAGAAACGAGGATATCAGAGACGCTGCTCAGTTTTTGAAGGCTGATGATAAGTTTGTAACAGCTGATATCAAGGACGGCTTTTTTTATGTGCCAATTGCAAAAGAACACAGAGATTATTTGGGGTTCTGTTACAAAGGCGTTTATTACCGCTGGTCAGTTTTGCCTTTTGGTCTTTGCTGTAGTCCGTATTATTTTCGCAAGATTTTTAGGCCTGTGGTAACATATCTTAGGTCTATCTTTCTGCGGATCACAGTTTACATTGATGATTTTCTATTAGCAGTCGAGAGATCCTGTGCCACCAATCACATTGATCAATTGATAAATACCCTTACGGAGTTAGGTTTTACCATTAACTTTGAGAAATCTTCACTTGTTGCGTCCAATAAGATCAATTATATTGGCTACACGCTTCGTAGTGACCAGAGTCAAGTTAAAATTAAGGCTCAGGCGACCCGTGTATCAAAACTTAAGCGCAGTTTTCGTAGAGCTCTTGAGCAGAAAAGTGTCACTTTCAGATTTTTAGCGCAAATTTGTGGTCAGTGTGTCTCGGTAGCTTGGGTGGTTCAACCGGGGAAACTTTTTCTTCTGCACGCATATAGGTTGTTATGAACGCTTGATAGTTGGTCGAGTCAAGTGGTTTTGTCACTTGAAGTGATTCAAGAGCTCGAGTGGTGGTTAGAATCCATTGATCAGTGGAACGAACGTTCAATATGTTCTGAATCGGTACAGGGGCAAATTGTTACGGACGCGAGTCACCTCGGTTGGGGTGCAGTGTACTAGGGATGGATCGCATCCGGTGATTGGAACCTCATGGCTTATGTGAATTCCAAGGGAGGACCCAGTTCTTCACTGTCAAAAATAGCTATATCAATTTGGGCTGAGGCAATCGAGATTGGAGTCTCGATCAGGTGCGCTCATATAGCAGGAGTAGAGAACCAGGAGGCCGACTTCTGGTCCAGAAAACCCGACAAACACAATTGGATGCTTCATCCACGACATTTTGCGTATATCGACCGTCTATGGGGTCCGCACACCATAGACAGATTTGCGAATTGTCACAATGCGCAGGTTCCGCGCTTCAACAGCAGGTATTGGGAACCGATGTCATAAGCTGTAGACGCACTTTCTCAGGCCAACTGGCATCACGAGAACAATGTTGTCAACGCGCCGTTTTGTCTGCTTCAGAGTTTCAGATGTAATTCAAAATCAGCGCACTCAAGCAACAGTCATTGCGCCAAAATGGTTAGCTCAACCGTGGTACAGTGGCCTGGTCAAAATGTCCGTAGCACCGCCGTTAAAACTCCCGAACAATCCGCGGGTGTGTCGGTCGATAGGAGTAGCGCAACCTTGCCGTAACCGATAATGGGCACTCGTCTGGAGAATTTCTGGAAATTCCACCTCGAGCTGAGAGGTTGGTCGATTAATTGCATAAATAGATTTCGGTTTTGTCTCGCTCCGAGCACGTTGAATTTTTACTAGAAAAGTTGCATTCATTCTGTCGGGAAAGAAATTGTAAATTTCCGCCCTTAGATGTTAGTTTGGTTGCTGAGTATCTTGCTAGTTTGGCGGAAAATTCAGAACGACCGCGTTCAGTATTGAATAATGCAATATCCGCGCTCGGTCACGTATACCGCGCTTTAAGTTTACCCAACGTCACTGAAAATTATGAAATCAGAATGCTAACAGTAGCACTTGTGAAATCAGTTGTACCTATGGTGAGGTCAAAGAAAATGCCATTAAGCAATTTTCATGACTTATTCATGAGTTGGTCAGACAATTGCGCGCTTGATTTGAAATCACTGCGGCTCAAGGCCGTTACACTTTTAGCGCTTACTGCATTGCTTAGGCCTTCTGATATTGCCTCGAACGCGCGATATATTGATGATCAAGGTGCTGAATGTAGGTGTTTTCTCTGTCGACAAGGTACTGTTTTCGGACCAGGATGCAAAAATCTCGTTTTTTGGTATAAAACAATGACACCGAGCGTTCAGGGTTGGAAGTTCAAATTCCGCGATGCAGTAATGCAAACACTCCAGGATTACACCGCGCATACCGAGTCTCAAAGGCCAGCCGACCAATCCGTTTTACTCTTAGGACTCCATACAAAGCTTTAGAGGCGTTGTCAATCGCTAAAATAATGGAACAGTCCATTTGCCTGGCAGGGTGTGGTGAACATGGTTTCTCGGCTAAGTCATTTGGAGCTACCGGTGCTACTTCTGCGATTGAGCAGGGAGTAAATCCAGAGGTTGTAAGGAAGGTTGGTCGCTGGAAAAAATCGGAAGTGTTTTTCGCACATTATGTGCATGCTAGAACCCCAGATAGTTTTTCCGACAATATACTGAACCATGATTACTTACCTGGTGTGACCAAATAGATACTTTCAATACAGTGCTAAGAAAGGGACATTATGAGTAGATCTACACCGGTATTTTGTGTTTTAAATAAATAATTTCATCGTTCATCTTTAATTTGACTATTTGAGGTATTTAAATGGCTTTTTTCATTTTTGTTTTGCATGTTAAGTTCTCATCATTATGGCAAATATGTTATTTTGTTTATCAATAAGCATAAAAAATTGTATGTTTGGGTCATTGATCCCAGTGACGTATATTTGCTAAAAATAGCAGTCACATGATCAGTGACACAACTATGATGTCACGAAATTCATGACGTCATTAGATATTTCTCGACTTAATCACATTTTCACGATTATGTGTAAACCGTATATAAGCTGGAGTGAATAGGAGAGAATATGGCAAATATGTTATTTTGTTTATCAATAAACATAAAAACTTGTATGTTTGGGTCATTGATCTCAGTGATGTATATTTGCTAAAATTATAACCAACTTATGGTCTACAAGATAAATATCTGTTTCCACATTTATATGTGTTTTCTAATGTAATTAATGCAAAGTCTAAACAAATTTAAATACTGTTACAAAAGTAAATTATCTTTGTGCGAAAGACTAAAAAAAAAACAAATTGAAAAGCTAATAGTAAGTATTTGAGATTGTCGAGCCAACAATGTTGGTTACTTTTCAACGGGTGTTAGAATTTGCTTCCTGGCAAGCTAGGTTCTGAGGACTTTGAATCCCTTTAGATATTTAATCCAAACTTTCCTCAGTTATTTTTAGCTCGACTATTATATATGAAATATATATAGTGGAGCTATCCTACTCACCCCTGTGTTTCCGTTCTGTGCCATGCCGTAAGCGTGCAAATGTTAAAGTTTTCGTACTACCCCAATTATTTTCATTGTCCCTTGACGTATAGCTTTCATATTTTGCATACTTGTTTATCAACATGACCCCAACCTATAAACAAGAGCAGACAACTCTATCAAGCATTTTGTCATAATTATGGCCCCTTTTCCACTTAGAATATGCAGCAAATGTTAAAGTTTGTGTACTAACCCAAATATTTTCAATGTCCCTTGACATATTGCTTTCATATTTTGCATACTTGTTAACCATCATGAACCCAACCTATAAACAAGAGCATACAACTGTATCAAGCATTTTGACAGAATTATTGCCCCTTTTATACTTAGAATATGCTTATTATTAATAAAGCTTTGTTAAACTTTGCGTGTTACCCCAAATATTTCCTATATCCTTTGTCATATTGCTTTTATATTTTGCATACTTGTTTACCAACATGACCCCAACAATGTGCCTTGACATATTGCTTTCATATTTTGCATACTTGTTTACCATCATGACCCCAACATATAAACACGAGCATACAACTGTATCAAGCATTTTGACAGTATTATTGCCCCTTTTAGACTTAGAATATGCATATTATTGATAAATCTATGTTAAACTTTGCGTACTACCCCAAATATTTCCTTGTATTCTGATATAATTGTATAACTGTAGTATTCTCTTGTGTGTTTTTTGTAGCTGTATAATTTCTTGACTGGCGATTTACTACTACACTGTTATAATGCATGTAGCAAATTAATTTCACACTCTCTGACTGATTAAGTTTGTCTTGCTCTTGATAATAGTGCTGTATATATTTTAGGTGTATTACTGTATGATAGCGCTAGTTGTCTACACTTCTTGTTAAATGAGAGTACTAATTACATGTACATATAAAGCTACACATGTTACTCATGTTATATGAACGTTAAAACCTACTCATGTATGCCGTTATAAAAATGTATATATATATATGTCTATATGCATACGCATGCGTGTGTGAGCGTGTGTGTGTGTTAAATGTATCCGTGTACGTGTGCATATGTATTACATGGTTCTGTATTATTAGTTCATTGACATAATGATGCTAATTATAGTGTCTTCTTGTCGTGTACGTGTTTAACGGTTTAACTGTCGTGTTTTTTCTTAAAGTTCAATTTTTCGTACATAACTGTTTATTACATTAAACGGATTTATCTAAAATAAATAATAATAATAAAAAATAACACGAATCACTTTAAACAACTACTCTATCTTCATAAATATGAAAGCTTATGTGGTTTTAACTGTATAACTGTTCGATTGGCGAACTCATACTGCATTATTTTAACTTATGACTGTTTGATTAGCTAATTAATACTACCTTGTTAAAATCCATGTTGCAAGCCAAAGGAATATTCTCTAATTGAGTAATTCTGTCTTATGTCTCTTTACATGACTATGTATCCATGATGTGCATGTTATTCTCTTGTAACTATGTACTTTTACTTCTTCTTGTAAGTGTACAATACCGTTATAGCCTAAGTATGTAAGTCTTCATCGAATAAGTGCACCTTACACCATCCAACTATTGTGAATGACACTTAATTCTCCATCTGACCAGCTCGTTTACAAAATGACCTCTTACCACCTGATTAACCTCTGTATTACTTTTTTTATTTGCTTTATTTTTTTAATTTATTATTCTCAGGACGAAGGACTTGTTGATGGATCTTGGATCATTGTAAATCTTGCTAAAGTGCACTCACCTTTCTCAATGTGTAATGATGGCTACATACAACATTTTACCAAGATACAAACCATTCGGATTGTGGTTCGCAACTTTAAATGTATTAGTCTTAATCTCGTTGTACAATGACGAAATTTCTCTTGAATCGTCTATACAAAACATCAGAGGGCAATCCCAACTTTTCCGGCATATTAAACGTCCGTACACACGCGCGACAGTTAGTTAACGCTACTATTCTAATGTTATATTTGTTAGAAAAACACTTTTTGTCTTTTTAACAGTGTTGATAGTTACATGGCTAATCACAATCATGTTGCTTTCTTGGGATATCGAACTAAACCCTGGCCCTGTATCTATTAGTTCTCAAGCTTCCTCTGTCACGGAGAAAAATACACTTACTGACTTATTGACAATGCCTAATAACTTTTCATTTATTCAGTATAATGTTCAGAGTATTTTGAACAAATTAGATATTCTTACAGCAGAACTATCGAATTTTGATGTATTATCCTTCACTGAGACTTGGCTTAATAATTCTATTGAAACTGACGATCTACTTATCCCTTCTTATCACCGCCCTGAGCGCAAAGATCGAACACATGATAGCCACGGTGGCGTCATACTATACGTAAAAGATTTTATCCACTATGAACGCAGACCTGATCTTGAGCCTATTTCATTAGAATGCATTTGGATTGAACTACACTTGCAGGGTAAAAAGCGTGTCTTATTTGGGTTATATTATAGACCACCAAATGCAAATGCGTCTTACACTAAACTCATTGACGACTCTATTGGTTTAGCAATTGACACCGGTAATTCAGATATTATAATAACGGGTGATTTTAACACGAATAACAATATACCTACATTAGCAAGAAAACTTGATTCTTGGTGCCTTGAGTACAGCCTTGTCCAAGTTATTGACGAACCAACGCATTTCACAGAAAGGTCCTCGGCAATTCTTGACTTGTTGCTTCTTAGTAACCCAAACAGCTTGGTATTATCAGGTGTCGGTGATCCTTTTCTTGATCAACAGTATCGCTACCATTGCCCTATTTTTGGTCTATTCAAATATAACAAGCCAAAAGCGAAAATATACGAACGTCTTATATGGAAATATGAGGACGGTAACTACGATTTGTTACGCGAAACTTTTTCTACATTTAACTGGGAATCAATTGTAAGTTCTGATGTTGACACATATTGCACTAATATCACTGATACTATTATCCGTAATGCTAAACTTTGTATTCCTCACCGGCTAATAAAGATCAAACCGCGTGACGCCCCTTGGCTCAATATACATATACGTCGTATGATAAGAAAACGTAAACGAGCTTACAAACACGCGAAATGTAAACAAAGTATATATTATTGGTCGAAATTCCGTATGCTTCGAAACCAGACCACATCATTAATTAGACAAGCTAAAGATCATTACTACGACAGCATATGCGAAAAACTCAAACAGAATAACCACACAGCTAAGGACTGGTGGAGAACTCTTAAGCCATTTATCAATAAACCTTATAATAACTCTTTGTCTGCTCTCATAAATCCCGCTGACGAATCGATTGTAACTGATTGCGTTGTTAAGGCGAACATTCTTAACAATTCCTTTTAGTCAGTCAAAAATTGACATTGATAACGAAAACTAACCGGATCTTACTTATGTTCCAATTTCTAACTTGCTAGAGTCTTTCATTATCACTCCGACTGATGTTCACCATATTCTAAAAACTCTCTCGGTAGACAAAGCATCAGGACCTGATGGTATAAGTAACCGTATTTTGAAAGAATCTAGACACGAATTGTCCCCCTCTTTATGTGACTTTTTTAATTTTTCATTTGACAAATGTATAATGCCAAGCTGTTGGAAAGAAGCGAACGTCAGTGCAGTTCTAAAAAAAGGTGACCCTAAATTAGCGATTAACTACCGTCCTATATCATTGCTTAGTACAATGGAAAAAGTGTTTGAAAAAATAATATTTAAACACGTGTACAATCACCTTATTAGCAACAAAATTCTGACCTCATTTCAATCTGGCTTTCTGCCAGGCGATTCAACCACAACCCAACTAACCTATATTTACGATACGTTTTGCAAAGCCCTCGACAATGGATTAGAAGTAAAAGATGTCTTTTTTGACATTAGTAAAGCGTTTGATATAGTCTGGCACCTGGGTCTTTTACATAAACTGAATAATATTGGCATCCGTGGAAAGTTACACTCTTGGTTTATAAACTATCATAATGGAAGACGTCAACGCGTAGTACTTCCAGGCGCAGTCTCAAATTGGGCCTCACTAGAGGCCGGTGTTCCACAGGGCTCTATATTAGGGTCCCTTTTATTTCTAATATTCATAAATGATATTGTAAACGATATCCAAAGTAACATTCGTCTATTTGCCGATGACACATCCCTATATATTATCATAGATGACCCAAACACGTCAAATGCAATTTTGCATAACGATATCAACCGAATATCTGACTGGGCCTTAAAATGGCATGTCTTATTTAATCCCTCCAAATCTGAAACGCTAACATTCTCCAGAAAGCAACATCCGAATACCTATAATTTCACAATGTTGTCAACGCCAATACCGGAAGTAAGCTCTCACAAGCATCTAGGAGTTTTCCTTTCTAACGATTGTAAGTGGCACAACCATATTAAATATATATCAGATAAAGCATGGAGTCAAATCAATATTATGCGTAAATTGAGATTTAAACTTGACCGTAAATCACTCGAAATAATTTATATGTCATTTATCCGACCGCTGATAGAATATTCAGACGTAATATGGGATAATTGTACTCAAGCAGAAAAACATGAACTCGACAAAATTCAAACCGAAGCAGCGCGCATTGCATGTGGAGCATCCAAATTAGTATCCTTAAACGATTTGCAAAAAGAAATTAACTGGGAACCGCTCCAAGATCGACGCGACAAACATCAACTAATACTTTTTTACAAAATGCAAAATTCCCTCACCCCTCAGTACTTGACCGACCTGGTACCTCAACATGTCGGAGCTGCTACTAGGTATAATCTCCGTAATGCAAATGCTTTACGCACATCCGAATCAAGATCAACCATTTATTATAATTCCTTTCTACCAGCAGTTATTCGAAAATGGAATATACTACCAGAAGAAGTAAAAAGTAGTGAATCGTTGAATATATTTAAATCAAAGCTTAAAAGAAGTTTGATTAAAACACCATCGTACTTTTATATAGGGAAACGTTATCTCCAAATAATTCATACGTGGTTAAGGACTAAATCAAGTGCGCTTAATGAACACCTTTACGCGAAAAACATCATCGAATCTCCACTATGTTCCTGTGGAGATATTGAATCCAATTACCACTTCTTCTTCGTATGTCCTAACTTTAACGTAATACGTACTACATTAATGAACAGTATCTCAAGCTTAATCAGCAATGTTGAGCTTGATAATCTTCTTTTCGGCAATACACATTTCACCGATAGTGAAAACTCTGACATTTTTCTACATGTTCAACAATTTATAAAAGAATCCTGGCGATTCTACTAACAATCCGGTAATGGTTAGTTGGTGTTGTTCCAAATCCATGTCCTCGCATCTACAATCCTTCGTCCTAATTTCCTTATTGTATCCAAGTCCTCGCATCTACAATCCTTCGTCCTCATTTTCCTTGATGTTTTCTTTATGATTTTCCTTTTTTTTTTCCTTACTACTCTTATTTAGTTTTCTTTCAAAACCTTTGTATACTTACCACTAATATTTCCTATGTCTAGCATAAACTAAGCTGTATTTTTCCTAATACACTGCCAATTATGTGTAAATATAATCGCAAGGAGAGAAACTCTATAAGAATTATTTCTTCTGTTTCAATCCTTTTCTGATAACTATTGTATTGTGTATTTTGATATATTGTACTTGCCAAAAAGAAATAAATATGTTTAAACTAAATATTTCCTTTATCCTTTGACATATTGCTTTTATATTTTGCATTCTTGTTTACCAATATGACCGCAACCTATAAACTAGAGCAGACCACTGTATCAAGCATTTTGACATTATTATGGCCCCTTTTACACTTAGATAATTGAACATTTTGCTTAAATTGCCATAGCTCCTTTATTTATGATCACATTTTATTATTACTTTGACAAAACAACACTTACCTGAATACCACAATGGATTCCACCCAAACAATACCCCACGCCCCTACCCAGAATCCTTCCCCCCTCCAAACCCCCCCCCCCCCAATTTTTTTTAAAACATCATCTAATAAATTACCACACCCCACATTATACCCCCCCGTCTACCCCTACCCCCCCCCATTTTTTTTAAACATCATCTATTAAATTACCCCATCCCACATTATACCCCCCTCTCACCCCCTACCCCCAACCCCCCCCCCATCCTAATTTTTTTTTTAAATTATCTAATAAATTACCCTAACCTACATTTTACCCCCCCTCTCAACCCCCCCCCCCCCCCCCCCCCAACTCCCCCCCGCCCCCAAATTGTTTTTTTATTTTTTCCTTTTTTTATTTTTGAAAGATCATCTAATAAATGACCACACCCCACATTATACCCCCTCTCACCCCCCCCCCCCCCCCCCCAATTTATTTTTTATTTTTGAAAGATCGTCTTATAAATTATTGAATATGAACAATTTCCCCATGATGTCTTACGTTATACTGTCAAGCACTCGAATAGTGGAGCGCGCTGTCCTCTGACAACTCTTGTTTATTAGCTCATCTATTTATTGAAGAAAAAAAGAGCTATTGTTATCATAAGCGTCGATGTCTGCATCGGCATCCAGTTAAGTTTTGTGTTTAGGTCCACTTTTCTTATAAAGTATCAAAGCTATTGCATTCAAACAGTTTCAATATTTTTCAGACATGAACTACTAAACTTAAAATTATTGTTTTTGAACAAAATGATGTTACTCTTTTGTGTCAGAAGCAAATAAAAAACATACAACTATATAATATTGATATTTATAACAATACACAAGCCAACTACACTCTTTGAGCATAAAATTAAACTTAGAATTTTATGCCCCCCTTCGAAGAAGAGAGGGTATATTGTTTTGCACATGTAGGTAGGTCGGTCCTTCCACCAGATGGTTTCCGGATGATATCTCAAGAACGCTTAGGCCTAGGATCATGAAACTTCATAGGAACATTGATCATGACTGGCAGATGACCTCTTTTGATTTTCAGGTCACTAGGTCAAAGGTCAAGGTCACAGTGACTCGAAAAAGTAAAATGGTTTCCGGATGATAACTCAAGAATACTTTCGTCTAGGATCATGAAACTTCATAGGTACATTGATCATGAATGACAGATGACTCCTAATAATTTTCAGGTCACTAGGTCAAAGGCCAAGGCCACAATGACTTGAAACAATAAAATGGTTTCCTGATGATAATTCAAAAATAATTAAGCCTAGGATCATGAAATTTTATAGGTACATTGATCATGACTGGCAGATGACCCCTATTGATTTTCAGGTCACTAGGTCAAAGGTCAAGGTCACAGTGACAAAAAACGTGTTCACAAAATGGCTGCCACTACAACTGACAGCCCATATGGGGGCACGCATGTTTTACAAACAGCCCTTGTTTGAAATCCTTGTAAAGGGATTTTTCGTCAATTTTTGATACTGTGACTTGCTTTAAGTGTCTAGCCAAAAACTAAAATCGTAACCAATTCTTTAAATATGGCTGTAGTTGCATGCAGCAGACCTGTTTTTGTTATTATCAAATGACATTTTAAAGTTTTTATCAATGCAAGAGTTATAATTTATAACTGTAAATTTGCAAAATGTGTTTTGCGCAGCAGTCTCCGCTTTGGGAAAACAAAAGCAATAACTCTTAACTACCAATATACATCTTGAGTGCAGGTTTTTTTATGGGCTAAGATCACGAAGCAGAACTGTATCTAAAGTTTGATATATGTTTTGTAACTAACAGAAATGTGATATTTGTCTCTGTTCCCCCCCCCCCCCCCTGCATGATTGCCTATAAATCTCCATTTTTGTGTGATCAGAATACAATTGCATCTAAACTAAGTTTTTGCAACATTTGTGAAAATAATGAGATTAAATCGTAGTTTTGTACGAGAACACTGCAGTGCCCTGATAAATTACCTCTTTGGTTGCAGCTATATTAATGACATATTCACATTCAAGTAGAAAGTTAATCTTCTTACAATGCCAATGAACTGAAAAAGAAGAGAAAAGAACAATATATTCATGTAATGCAATCACCAGAGAGGTATTACGTAAGATTAAAAATGGCGCCCCCTTAATTTGTATCAGGGCATTACTCCTTATAAAGTATAGAATTGCTTGATTGAAGATGATAACATGCGGTTTGCCAGTTTTTCATTAACACTGAAACACACTCCTTGCCTACGGTAATACGTGCTCTTTGCATCTGTCACTCAGTTTCCCTGTAGGAGTAGAGACCAGTCAAGAATTTAATTTAACCCTTTTATGCCTAGTGGACTCTCCCATCATTCTCAATTGGATCAATTTATTTCCAAAATTAGGGATTTCTAGTATATGTTTTTCTATATTTATGCCCCCCCCCCCCCCCCCCCCCCCCTTCAAAGAAGAGGGGGTATATTGCTTTGCACATGTAAGTCGGACAGTCGGTCTGTCGGTCCGTCCACCAGGTGGTTTCTGGATGATAACTCAAGATTGCTTAGGCCTAGGATCATGAATCTTCATAGGTACATTGATCATGACTCGCAAATGACCCCTATTGATTTAAAGGTCACTAGGTCAAAGGTCAAGGTCACTGTGACCCGAAATAGTAAAATGGTTTCCGGATGATAATTCAAGAACGCCTATGCCTAGGATCATGAAACTTTATAGGTAGATTGATCATGACTCACAGATGACCCCTATTGATTTTGAGGTCACTAGGTCAAAGGGCAAGGTCACGGTGCCCCGAAATAGTATAATGGTTTCCGGATGATAACTCAAGAACGCTTATGCCTAGGATCATGAAACTTGATAGGTAGTTTGATCATGACTCGCAGATGACCCCTATTGATTTTCAGGTCACTAGGTCAAAGGTAAAGGTCACAGTGTCCCGAAATAGTAAAATGGTTTCTGGATGATAACTCGAGAACGCTTATGCCTAGGATCATGAAACTTCATAAGTATATTGATCATGACTGGCAGATGACCCCTATTGATTTTCAGGTCAAAGGTCAAGGTCACGGTGACCCCTAATAGTAAAATGGTTTCTGGATGATAACTCAAGAATGCTTATGCCTAGGATCATGAAATTTGATAGGTAGATTGATCATGACTCGCAGATGACCCCTTTTGATTTTGAGGTCACTCGGTCAAAGGTCAAGGTCACGGTGACCCGAAATAGTAAAATGGTTTCCGGATGATAACTTAAGAACGCTTATGCCGAGGATCATGAAACTTGATAGGTACATTGATCAAGACTGGCAGATGACCCCTCTTAATTTTCAGGTCACTAGGTCAAAGGTCAAGGTCACAGTGACCAGAAATAGTAAAATGGTTTCCCGATGATAACTCAAGAAAGCTTATGGCTAGGATCATGAAACTTCATAGGTAGATTGATCATGACTCGCAGATGACCCCTATTGATTTTCAGGTCACTAGGTCAAAGGTCAAGGTCACAGTGTCAAAAAACATATTTACAAAAAGGCTGTCACTACAACTGAAAGCCCATATGGGGGGCATGCATGTTTTACAAACAGCCCTTGTTAAATTATTTCTTACAGAAATTCCTTTAAGCAAACAGCGCAGACCCTGATGATACACCGCATCATGCGGCGTCTCATCTGGGTCAACGCTGTTTTCAAAGGCCTTTTGCATAGATGAATTCTAGTGTTGTTGTGCTCTCCTAGGTGACACAAACACTAAACTGGATGGTGCGCATGACTACGGAGCTGGAGACGAACATCGTTGCTGTGGAGAGAGTCAAGGAATACACTGAGACCCCTACTGAGGTGAGTCAATCTTGATGGCATTTTAGTTAAAACTCTATACTATGTTGTATGCAGGGAACTGTTCTATCAAAGATTTTACGATCATGTTATCTAACAACTGATTGTATGGCTTGCAACAAATGGACAATACAAATATTTTCTAGTTTTTTTTCAAATCATGCCACATAACTTCTATTTCTTGTAATGATGTACTGAAAATTTCCTTTTTTGCAAATGACTGCAAAGCTTCACAGCACTAATTTTTTTAAGCTCACCTGTCACGAAATGACATGGTGAGCTCATGTGACCGTGTGATGTCTGGCATCCGTTGTTTGTGAGTGTGCGTGCGTCTGTCAACAATTTGTTTGTGTAGACAGTAGAGGTCACAGTTTTCATCCAATCTTTATGAAATTTTGTCAGAATGTTTATCTTGATCAAATCTAGGTTGGGATTGTATTTGGGTCATCTGGGATCAAAAACAAGGTCACTATGTCAAAACTAGGTCACTAGGTCAAATAATAGAAAAACCTTGTGTAGACAATAGAGGTCGCAGTTTTTATCCAATCTTTATGAAGTTTGGTTAGAATGTTTGTCTTGGTGAAATCTGGGTTGGGATTGTATTTGGGTCATCTGGGGTTAAAAAACTAGGTCACTAGGTCAAGTAAAAGAAAAACCCTGTTTAGACAATAAGGGTCACAGTTTTCATCCAATCTTTATGAAATTTGGTCAGAATGTTTATCTTGATAAAATCTGGGTTGGGATTGTATTTGGGTCATCTGGGGTCAAAAACTAGGTCACTATGTCAAAAACTAGGTCACTAGATCAAATTATAGAAAAACCTTGTGTAGACAATAGAGGTCACAGTTTTCATCCAATCTTTATGAAGTTTGGTTAGAATGTTTGTCTTGGTGAAATCTGGGTTGGGATTGTATTTGGGTCATCTGGGGTCAAAAACTAGGTCACTAGGTCAAATAATAGAAAAACCTTGTGTAGACAATAGAGGTCACAGTTTTCATCCAATCTTTATTAAATTTGATCAGAATGTTTATCTTGATGAAATCTGGGTTGGGATTGTATTTGGGTCACCTGTCAAAAACTAGGTCAATAGGTCAAATATTAGAAAAACCTTGTGTAGACAATAGAGGTCACAGTTTTCATCCAATCTTTATGAAATTTGGTCAGAATGTTTATCATGATGAAATCTGGGTTGGGATTGTATTTGATTCATCTGGGGTTAAAAACTAGGTCACTAGGTCAAATTAAAGAAAAACCCTGTGTAGACAATAGAGGTCACAGTTTTCATCCAATCTTTATGAAATTTGGTCAGAATGTTTATCTTGATAAAATCTAGATTGGGATTGTATTTGGGTTATCTGGGGTCAGAAACTAGGTCACTAGGTCAAATCATAGAAAACCCTTGTTTAGACAAAAGAGGTCACAGTTTTCATCATATCTTAATTAAATATTGTCAGAATGTTTGTCTTGTTAAAATTGTGTTGGGATTGAATTTGGGTCATCTAGGGTCAAAAACTAGGTAACTAGTAGGGCTGCACCGAATATCCGAAATATCCGAGATTCGCGGATCCAAACGAGGATTCGCGGATCTAACCATGATTGGTAAAATCGGTTTTTAATCCGGATCTTATTTGAGTTTAACCTTTTGTTTGCGTTAATTGTTTCTTTCGCCCAAATACGTTTCGTTAAATTGTTTCTTTCTGTTTGAAAGGCTGACTGGTATGTAGTTTGTCAAAATTATCGCTACTTTTTCGACAAAAACATGATACAACACAGTCTACTTTCGTTTTCGATGGTGCAAAATGGCGCAGAAGAAAAATCGCGATGCACATAAACAATTAAAATCCTCCATGTGGAAGCATTTTGGGTTTTATCAGCATACTAATTCTGGCTTATAAGTGGTCGCTACAAAGTATTTTATTGATACTTATTGCAGATTGTGTGTGATGCGTTTTTTGCTTGTTAAAATACAGCGTTATTCATATTATATCTGACTGACATAGATGTGTTTAATATGAGACATTATTATTAATGTTTGTCGTTATGCTAACGCTTCGTGTATGTGCGATTTTGAGAAATTTGCGGAATCTGGACCCGGGTATAATTTTTTTTCGAACAACGTAAGTCAATTTTGTCATCTACTTAGTATTTGTTTTTGTTTTTGAAGTCGTTATTTCTGCTTCCACTACTGCTGTTGCAGCTGCAGCTGCATCTACCAATGCTGCTAAAGTAGTATAAATATTAGTAGCTGTAAAGTTTATAATAATAATAAAAGTTAATTACTTTTCTCATAAGACATATATACGTTCTGGTGTTTCAAAACATATTTTTGGTTATAACAATATAAATTATAATTAATTTTGTGTATTTTTACTTTCAAATTAGGATTCGAACCGATATTCGATATCCGAGCCTTTGGATTCGAATTCAGATCCTATTGAAATTTTGGATTCGGTGCAGGACTAGTCAAATTTAAAAAAATAAATTTGTAGACAGTAGTGGTCACAGTTTTAATCCAAACTTAATTAAATTTAGCCAGAATGGTAATCTTGATGAAATCTGGGTTGGGATTGTATTTGGGTTATCTGGGGTCAAAAACTAGGTTACTAGGTCAAATCATAGAAAAACCTGGTGTAGACAATAGAGGTCATAGTTTTCATCTGATCTTAATGAAGTGAGGTCAGAATGTTTATCTTGATAATATCTGATTTTGGATCGTATATGGGTCATCTGGGGTCAAAAATTAGGTCACCGGGCCAATTCTAGTAAAACCTTGTGTAGATGAAAGAGGTCACAGTTTTCATCACATCTTAATGACATTTTGTTAGAATGTATTAATTAATGAAATCTTTCTTGGGATTGTATATGGGTCAGATAGAATTTAAGTTGATGTAGCAAGGTTGGTCAGGTGAGCGATTCAGGGCCATCATGGCCCTCTTGTTTACTTAAAGCTTATTTTTACTACCAAATATTTGTTCTACATTTTCCACACACACAAAATCTGCAAATGGTGTGCTATTATAATCATGTGTTGTCTATCTTGTAATCAACATTTACTTGGTAAAAAGTACGTGTATTGCCTTGTCTTAATGAAACTTATACTTACTATCTGTCATACTTGTTTGCACCAAGGCAAGCAACTGAAAAGTGTGATATTAATGCTAAGTTACTATCTCAACTGAAATTTTATTAAGATTGGTATAGATTATCTAAACCCAATCTTTGTAAAGAGAGGTCAGAGCATTTGTTTCAATAATAACTCGGGACAGTAAAGAAAGTCGCCAAGTCACTTCAGCAGATTTGATAAAGAGCTTATGAAAACTTATGAAAGAAATGTGAATGCATTAAACTGACCAAATACTAAGACTTGTGCCTTGTATGTACTGTTGCAAACATATTACTTACTCGACCATACCAATCTTGATAGCAAATAGCACAATCTTAGAAAAGTAAAACCTTAGGTGAGCATTGGGACACTCAGGGAGTTCTTGTTTGTGTCAGAAAGACCAAAATTACAGAAATGTGCGATGAACTTAAATAAATAAATTTATCCAAACTTTGTTGGACTTCTTAAATATCAAACTCCAGCATAATCCAGCTGATTAAATGCCAGCGTTGTTTGATGTTCATTGTGATAATTTTTAGGGTACATAAAATTCAAGCAAATTTTGTGACATAGTTTTCATTATACTTGGCTTGGATAATATTTGTTAAACTGTTTCACAAAAAAATATTTTTGTCATGAATCGGATTCATTGAATCCTATTGCAGCATTATAATACTGCCTGCCAATTGATTCATAAATAAGAATTATGGGTCTGAAATAACATTATGGCATTACCAAAGTACTGGAATTAATAAAAAATGCAGTTGTCTTGTTGGATGCCACATGAAAGAAACTTTATCTAGGAAAGTATTTTGTGCAAGAATCAGTCCTAATGCACCTTTCCTCCTACCGCTTTATCTTGCACATCATATTCCATTTTTCTGTTTAAATCAAGTCACTTCTTTAAAGATTCTACTGCAGCTGAAAAGTGTATTTGAAATAAACATGTGCAGAACATTAAGGTTTATTTGGAATTTGTTTTGACCAGTTTTACTTGGACCGAACATTGGAATCCTAGGTTACACTTACACACATTTGTAAAGCCCATTTTTCTCGCCTCATTTCTCATCTGTTTATTTGTAGGCTGCCTGGGACATCCCAGACAAGAAGCCTGTGGCAACGTGGCCAGACAGGGGTCTGGTACAGCTTGACAACTACGGTACTCGATACCGGGAAGGGCTGGACCTGGTTGTCAAGGGGATCGACTGTACCATCAGCCCCGGAGAGAAGGTATGTCCTTGACCCTGGTTACCCTAGTTACATTGTGAATGAAAATTGATGTGAAGTGCTCGTTGACCTTGAAAATATGACAGAAATGTTGAGATTAACTGCTGATCGTTAAAATAATCTGTTTAAAGCCAGATATTTATAGACTTACTCCAGAATATGCTTTATTTTGGAGAGAAAAAAAAGTAATCCGGGTGTACAATCAGCTGACCCATTTAAAATTAATTCATACTCAAATATGAGGATAATAACAATAAATAAGTTATTTTTAATAATTTTGAATGCATCTACATTTGTTGCATACAATTTGGTCTTATTGTTTAATAATGTGGAAAAGATACGTTTTTCTGAGGATGTAAAGACCCAGATTGCAACTATTGTTAGAAGGATAATTATAAATCCTAGGCTTGGCCTATTATCTTTCTTCAATGATTCATAGACCAATGTTTATAATATAGGTGGGTATTGTCGGTCGTACGGGTGCTGGTAAGTCTTCTCTTACGCTTGCGCTGTTCCGCATCATTGAACCCGCGCAGGGTCGCATCCTCATTGATGGGGTCAACATCGCGGAGATCGGCTTGCATGACCTACGCAGCAAGCTCACCATTATACCTCAGGTGGATAAATATTGAATACTTGAGTTTTATCGTCATTAAAAAAGTCAGGCTTCAAATATTAAATATTTATTTGTATCATCTTTCTGATTGAAAAGGTTTCTAAATATAGAATATTTTGTTTAAACAATATTGATTTAGATATTCATTAACACATGTTATCAAAATAATACACACAATCCTGCTACTGCTGCCAAAATATGCCAAACAGGTAGATATTGTTTTATTGCTTAACATTAAGGCTGCAAAGTACAATTTTGACAGAAAAGAGAATAAAAGCTTGAGGCTTATTCTATGAATATCTGCTGATATTTTTTGGGGTGTGTGTCATCATTTTGACACAATTTTTTTAAAGAGTTGTATATTATCTTTCAAAAGTTTGAATAATCACGTCAGTAACAGATAGACACTGAGTAGCCTCTAATTATCTCTTATCAGTGAAACTTGATTTTAGTGATTTAAGTAACAAACTGGTGGACTGTATACTGAAATGTCATGAACTTTCTGATACAGTTACTAAGCATAATAAAAATGGGAATGCTTTACAGTATCACGCTTAAGGCAGTGTTTCGTGCGCACATAGACATTTGAAAATAAACATTTGCAACTTGATTTTTTTTTTCGGAATTTTACCTGAATGTCCTCTTCTTGTATTTGTAGGAGCCGGTATTGTTCTCCGGTCCACTAAGGATGAATTTAGATCCATTTGACGAGCATTCTGACGAGAAAGTATGGCAGTCACTTGAGCATGCGCATTTAAAGAACTTCGTGAAGAGTCTTCCAGCAGGTCTTGAACACGAGTGTACAGAGGGTGGTGAAAATCTTAGGTAGGTTTAGAAAGTGGCTTTGTGTTCCGTATCAAATGATAGTTACTGCTGTATTTCAGATAATTTGATAGATATGAGTAATGTAAGGAGCTGGATTATAACTTTTTCAAATTGTTTCATGTCCTGTGCGAAAACATGAATGATTTTAATGACACATTTTTTTGGCATTGTTGTAATATATCCCAAATGTCATACCATAATGCTCCCAAGAAAGATATCCTATCATGACTGATACACTGTACATTGGAAAACAAGGATTTAGCATTCCTGCCTTACATTTTTGTTAAAAAAACACACACTTTTACTACAATTTCAATTATTATTCTTTGGCTCTAAGCCAAACCTAGAACAATGGGGCTTCTTTGCTGCATAATATATAGCTGTTTGTTTTTTTGTTGCTTCCAGTGTTGGCCAGAGACAGCTGGTATGTCTAGCCCGAGCCCTGCTGCGGAAAACCAAGATTTTGATCCTGGATGAAGCTACTGCTGCCGTAGACCTGGAGACGGATGATCTGATCCAGAACACGATACGCACGGAGTTTGCAGACGCCACTGTTCTCACCATAGCTCACCGCTTGAACACCATCATGGACTATACAAGGTGGGTGTTTTAGTTTTGGTGTTGGTTTTGTAGTCTTTTTTATGCCCTAAATTAGGTTGCAGATTTTTCTAAAGGCTTCCAGATATTTACTTGATTTATGGTGTGATAGCTATCCTGCATAATTTACAGATCAAGTTCGAGTTTCCTTCTGGCAGATTGATTTTTTACAAAATTACAAAATTAGGGGCCTTGGACTCTAAAATAACAGTTTTCTGGACTTTTTTCCTGAACAGTTGCACATTTTTACCCGATTTTTGGTGTGTGAGTCTACCTATATGACTTGCAGATCATGATAAATTTTTGCTTTGGTCCAATGATTTTTATGCCCCTGGTAGGGTGGCATAGAGCAGTTGAACAGTCCGTCTGTCTGTCAGTCTGTGCCTCCGTCCGAAAACTTTAACATTGGCAATAACTTTTGAAATATTGAAGATAGCAACTTGATATTTGGCATGCATGTGTATCTCATGGAGCAGCACATTTTGAGTGGTGCAAGGTCAAGGTCATCCTTCAAGGTCAAAGGTCCAATATATGGCTTCAAAGCGGCGCAGTAGGATGCATTGTGTTTCTGACAAAAACATCTCTTGTTTAGGATGTTATAGGCCTTTGACTTCCCAATTCTTTCTTAAATAACACTTATAATTATAAATTCAAATCATGACTGCCCACCCAACACTCATCTATGTGTCCAGTGACATGAAGCTGGGTCAGCTGTGTGTGATGTTTCTTATTTGTGATGTTGTTTTATGTTTGATTGGGTCTATTACAGTTGAGTGAGATCTGTATTTGTATGGTTTGATACTTACTTTGTAGTATGTTGAAGGAAATTTAGAATATTCTTTTGTTATTTAACATTTATCAGAATAAAATGTTAACCAATAATGTTTTATGAAATACATTTGGGAACCACAGAGCAAAGTTTGTAAGGAACATTGCTTCACCATTTAGTCTTGAGTGAAAGACTTAACAAGATTCCAGTATATTTAAGTGCTTTTAATAAATAAATCAGTATCATTTTGTAAATAAAAAAAAACAAGTAAACAGTATTATTGTTTATGGCTACATCTCTTAGAAAATTCCAAAGTTTTGTTGAATTATTTTTACACTGAGGTCTTATTAAATTGTCTTTCCAGAGTAATGGTCCTGGACCAAGGCAAGATTAAGGAGTTTGACAGCCCTAAGAATCTACTGCAAGAAAAGGACTCTGTCTTCTATGGAATGGCGGTGGATGCTGGACTAGCCTGAGTTTCTGCCCTTTGTAATTTTGTTGTTGTTTTTTCCCCTCTTTAATTTTCTGTTGTTGTAAGTGTGTTGGTGAATGTGGACTTCTATGTTCAGGGTTGCGATACAGATGGTACATTTGCAGTTTTACATCTTAGTTATGAATGTCCCTCAGTATAGATAAATTGTAATCTTATGTTAGTAACAGTGAAATTATATCAATCTTATTTAGAAACTGAATGTTTTTTGTCTTTTCAATGTCCTTGATTAAGTGTCAGTTTGTGTTTGATATATTTCTTTTTAAAATGTCAACATTTTAATATTAAATATGTGCTATTTTCTAATTTTCTTTCTGTTTAAGTTTTGAGTGTTGTTCTTTTATTATGGTATCTTTGTGTTTGACTACGATGTTTTAGCTTTAAATCTCTTCTATTCGTGGCAGCATATTTTATTTATCACATTCAATGTATGGACACATCCTCATTTAGCTTCTATACATATGACATATATGATGTGAAAACAGTATAATACATGCTTTGACAATTTGTGGTTGAGTTTGGGATAAGCATATTGTTAATTTATTTCATTTTCATTTTATCCAAGCAATCTTCTTACATGTAGGGACGAATTACTCACAATCGTTTTGTGTATTTCACAACTCTACAGATTAATTTTACTATTTTACCGTCAGATGTGCAAGATCATTAGTAGCTTTAGAAAATAAATCTGATATTATTCCATATTGTCAGGTTCTGAATTATTTATCTGAAGCCTAAACTAATGCAACACCAATAGAAAGTAAAACAAATTGCAATTCAAATATTGAACAAGAAAATAATGTATTATTTTTTTTATAATTTCAATGACATCGTTGGCTCTGTAAACTCATTACTGAAATCTGATGCGTGGACTGCGAGTGGTTTAGACCAAATTGTTCCATGTTTGGTTTTATGTATACTAGACATCAGTTTGTCTTATGTATGAACAAAATGTCACTATAAACAACCTAGCTCTTTGTCTTTTTCACTAGGACAAAAATATATAATAGTGTGTTATATATAATTGTTAAACTTATGTGCATAACTTTTAAAGTATTAAATAGTGTATAAACACCCAGTTACATCATATTTACTAGCTATATATACAGGCCCGGTGGTATACATAGTTAGTTATTTTAGGTGTGTATTAGTTGTTTTAGGTGTGCATGTTACATTGTATAGAATAAGTGGTAATTTTGTTTGTCGTATAGACATTCTTTTAATAATATATATAATGAAAAAAATATCATTTGGGTTTTAAAATCTTCTTTCTATGTTATATTTGTATTACTTGATGAAAATGTCAAATTATTACTACTTTTATTGAACTTATTTGAATTTTGTTTCTGTTGGTCTAACTTTTCTTACGATTTATTGAACTGCGTTTGTTTTTAATTAAAAAAAAATTGTTTTAAGGAACATTTGTGTTACCTTCAAAGTGCATTATCATGAAACATCTTAATTTTTATAATTTAAAAGATTTTTTTTGCTGCAGATATATAGCAGTGTATTTTATCTATCATTATTATTATAAAATCAAAGATCACCAATGTACACACATAATAATATTTATTATACCTCCCTTGCGTTTCTCAGTGTAAAAACCCATACATCCCTTGCATAATTGGAATATTCCATGATGTTGCGAGGTCATATATCCAAATGAGTCTATGATATGTCCTGCATATGTGGCCTTTAAACCAATAACAGAATTTCCAAAATTTCCATTGGCTAGTGCTTATGAAAATGTAGACGCTAGTCTCTGTGCAGTCTGCTTTTATGGACTTTGTCTTTGAAATTGATTCTTTGGAATGAAAATCCATTCTTGACAGAAAATGTTGTCGAAATTTAGCTTGTGTGGAGTGAGCAGACTAATCTAGGATAATACTTTTTGCACATTGATTTAGAATAGTTTTTGCCAGAGTGTGTCTCAAATAAAATATTTTATCTTTTATGGTGCTTTGGGTTCAAATATCATTATTTTATATTTGTTATGCCCCCGGTAGGGTGGCATATAGCAGTTGAACTGTCCGTCAGTCTGTCCGTCCGTCCGAAAACTTTAACATTGCTCATAACTTGTGCAATAAATATTGAAGATAGCAACATGATATTTGGCATGCATGTGTATCTCATGGAGCTGCAAATTTTTAGTGGTGAAAGGTCAAGGTCGAGGCCATCCTTCAAGGTCAAAGGTCAAATATATGGCTTCAAAGCGGGGCAGTAGGGGGCATTGTGTTTCTGACAAAAACATCTCTTGTTTATTTATGGTTTTGTGTGTTAAAAGACAAGAGTAGGTATAACACAAATTGTTTCTTACATGTATAAGTTTCACATAAACATTCAAATTAAGTCATCTATTCTATTGGTGGTCATAACTTTGTTCTATTTCAAAATAGAATTGCATCAGAGATTTGATTTATTATGTGGTTTTTAATTAAATACAGAGATGTATTCTTGAACAATTTTGTACTTCCTGCAAACTTCCTTATGTTATGTACAGCCCTGCAAGTTGTTTATTCTGTTTATGACATATTTGATATGTTTCAGACATGTTATTCAGCTTGACAATTGCTTACATTTGAGTCAATGATTGTTTATTTCATGAAATTAAAAACAACTCGTTTACAGTCATTCTTAAATGCAATCTCAAATGCTAGGGTAATACTTTCTGTCTCAAAATTATGTTTAATCGTAAATTACTTAAAGTCTAAAATCTAATGGCTATACATAAATCATAGGTTAAAATACAGTTACTGAAATACAATAATTACTTCAACTGTTGTTTAATGAATGCTAAAAGAAAATATTGATCAAGTTTATCTCAGACCAATCTATTGTCTAATAGACCAATAAACCTACATTGCTGGATTGACAGAAAGAATACTATCATGGCAGTGAAAAAGTTTTTATTGCATTTACAAATTTTATCATAGTTTTGATTGTGGTAATTCTGGTAAATTTTGCTTGTGATTATATACAATAAATTATGTACTACAAAGTTGTATGTGTGAGTGCATTTCAGACAAAACATCTATTTTTTAGTTGTATTCAACATTGAATTCAGAAGCCTTTATGTACAATTGCAAGATTAATATTTTTTTCTTGTTTGGTTTTTGATTCATTTTGTGACAAAATACATTGCTGTCAAATATAAAGTGACTTGTTTGTTTTGTTTGACCTGTTGAAATATCTGATTTCTTGAATGTTTTACTTTCATTGATTGGCATTCATGCTACCATTTTTCATATTGATTCGACTACTAAGAATTTTACAATTTTAACACATAAAGAATTGAAACGAGGCATTTTTCTTCAATGATACAAAACATTGAAAACTTGTGAAATATCTTCATACACACTTTTGAGCTCACCTGAGCGATAGCTCGGGGTGAGCTATTGTGATCACTCAGCGTCCGGCGTCGGTCTGTCTGTCTGTAAACAATTTGTAAACATCTTCTTCTACTAAACCATTGAGCCAATTTCAACTAAATTTCATGTGGAGCATCCCTAGGTCATGGGACAAAAGAATTGTTAAAAAAAATTTGATCACATAACCAAGATGGCCGCCATGACCATATATGGTAAAAACCTTAAAAAATCTTCTTGTCAGAAACCGCTCATCAGATTTTCAAAATTTTTCACAGGGATGACCTTTGAAGGCTCCCCTGAAAAAGTTGTTCAAAGAAATTTGATTCGTCAAAAAACATGGCCGCAGGAGCTCGTTGAACTTTGCATGTTTATTCGTTTTTGCCTATTTTGTGAAAACTTTCAAAAATCTTCCACATTTTTTGTCCAATCCTTTCCAAATTTGCACAGTGTCTTTATATCAATTAGGACACGAACCCTACAAAAAATGAGCATTATTGGTCCATGAAGTACAGAATTACCTCCCCTTGAATTGAGAAAATGGTGTTTATGCAATAAAGTCCAAATTTTTCATCCAATTCTTTCCAAACTTGTAAGGATTTAGCATGGTTCAAACAAGGGAAACAACTACGGTTTATGCATGTTCTTTTTATTACAGATTTGCCTCCCTTTAATTCATTCAAAATCTCATTTTACAGCAGAGATTCCAAATCTGACCTGTAAATGAGCCCCATTATTACTGCCAGTGCTAGGTTACCTTTTCCCATTTGATCATTCTTAAGTATTGGTCTTGTAATGCTGCTACTGCTTCTGCTACTGCTACTGCTACTGCTACTACTACTACTACTACTACTACTACTACTACTACTACTACTACTACTTCTACTACTACCACTACTACTTCTACTACTACTACCACTACTACTACTACTACTACTACTACTACTACTACTACTACTACTACTACTACTACTACTACTACTACTACTTCTACTACTACTACTAGTACTACTACTACTAGTACCACCACCACCACAACCACCACCACCACCACCACTTCTACTACTACTGCCACTACTACTACTACTTTTACCACTACTACTACTACTACTACTACCACTACTACTACTACTACTACTACTACTACTACTTCTACTACTACTACTAATACTACTACTTCTACTACTACTACTACTACTACTACTACTACTTCTACTACTACTACTACTACTACTACAACTACTATTACTACTACTACTACTACTACTACTACTACTACTACTACTACTACACCACCACCACCACCACCATTCACAGTGACAAAAAACGTATTCACACAATGGCTGCTACTGCAACTTATAGCCCATATAGGGGGGCATGCATGTTTTACAAACAGCCCTTGTTTCTATGGGATTTTAACCACAACTGTTCATGTTTATCTCCGACACATATTTTTAGCTCACCTGTCATGAAGTGACACGGTGAGCTTATGTGATCGTGTGATGTCCGGCGTCCGTTGTGCGTGCCTGCGTGTGTCCGTCCGTCAACAATTTGTTTGTGTAGACAGTAGAGGTCACAGTTTGCATCCAATCTTGATGAAATTTGGTCAAAATGTTTATCTTGATGAAATCCGGTTTGGGATTGTATTTGGGTCATCTGGGGTCAAAAACAAGGTCACTAGGTCAAATAATAGAACAACCTTCTGTAGACAATAGAGATCACAGTTTTCATCCAATCTTTATGAAATTTGGTCAGAATTCTTGATGAAATCTGGGTGGGATTGTATTTGGGTCATCTGGGGTAAAAATCTAGGTCAAATAAATAGAAAAACCTTGTGTTGACAATAGAGGTCACAGTTTTCATCCAATATTTATGAACTGTGGTCAGAATGTTTATCTTGATGAAATCTGGATTGGGATTGTATTTGGGTCATCTAGAGTCAGGAACTAGGTCACTAGGTCAGATCATAGAAAAACATTGTGTAGACAATAGAGGTCATAGTTTTCATCTGATCTTAATGAGTCAGGTGAGCGA
Organism: Dreissena polymorpha; assembly: GCF_020536995.1. Lineage (NCBI taxonomy): Eukaryota > Metazoa > Mollusca > Bivalvia > Myida > Dreissenidae > Dreissena > Dreissena polymorpha. The sequence goes on from NC_068356.1 coordinate 7,493,946, forward strand.
TTCAGGGCCATCATGGCCCTCTTGTTTTTATCAACTTCTGTACCAGGACTTGGATTAGTTTGAACAAAACCATACTGTCTATATCTTTTTGCAGTAACAATGTGCCAGAAATTTAATTATTCATGGTTGCACTTAGAAGCAGGACATTTATGGTCAGGAAAATTGCATTACTTCAAAATTAATGGAAAATTGCTGAAATTATGAATCTTTCACAAGACATCGATGTGTTATCAGACTGAACAACATATCATAGCTCTGAAACTGCATTGGACATACGCTGGTCCAATACATTTCGCTTCCGATGCTTATAGTTTTAATGCATGTGCAATTTTGGGATTCAATAAGCAGTTTAATTTTATTGATATATATGTTTATGATGTATTTGCGTGATGCTCGAAGTTATTCGTTTAAGCATCAGAATGGATGCATAATCTAGGTTTTAAACTTCAAACTTCATACACAATCTAGCAGCTCTTGTGCGTATTTACAATAATTTCCATTTTAAAACATAGCGCTGCATATAACATTAATTTATTCGTCCACTCCAAAGTGTGAGTTTGTTTTTGTTTATATTATTTTATATATTTTTTTAGCGGGGGGAGGGGGGTATTGTTTGTATGTTAAGTGCAACGGCGCGTTTGAACGGTTAGACAAATGTTGGATCAGTGTGGGGACTTCATATTACAAAGGCGCGTTTGCACTTTACTGAAAAAATACTTATTTGTTGAAAAAGATCATTTTATCTATAGAAAACTCTCACTAATGAGGCGGCTCTCCACTTAATCCCATTAAAAATGGGGAAATATTGAAAAGACAATCATTAAAAATGTTAACTGGGTCGCGCTTTATTCTCTCAACACAGATCTTAAAAAGTCACGTGTTATAGGCACCGTGTCAATGTGAAGTAGCGAACGACTAAATCGAGAATAATTTCTTATTGAAAACCTGCTTGAAGTGAGCAATTGCATGGGGAATGTCTTCTTCAGTTTTATTTTTAATAAGCTTACAACAACAGTCCATCTAGTTTGGAGCAATTTTTTTTACAAAAGTTAGAAGCTTAATTTCTTGCACAAAAGTTTTGTTTGTAAAAGATATTATTAATGTCAGCCAACCTAAACGATACAGGCCTCATGAAACATATTTGGAATAGACAAGATATTGTGGAACGGCAGATGATGTTAACAAGCTTACGCCGCCGTTGGTGTGCATAATGTTATACAACGCATGTACTAAACACTGCTCATAATTCGGAATAAGGCGACAGTCCTGCTGCAGGCAAATTCAATTATAGCGTACTCTAAAACTAGGCAGCTGGAAAGGGGCAATGGAAACATGTGTTTTGACATGTTACACTGTTTGATTTATGACACACGATCAGCACTTTTCTAGATCTCCAGGTGCATTTTGTGAAGTTAATAACGTAAATACAAATTTAGAACGGTTGTTGATATTTAAGTAGATATAATATATTGTTACGTTGTATTAGTTCACAAGTAATCTAAGAAAATATTGTATCCTACCCCTCCGTTGAGACTGATCTGAAAAAAGACGCATGGACAAGCGTTGGATTTTATTCGGGACACGTTCAATCTAGGTCAAAATTACTGTAACTAAAATAGAAAAACTTTTCTCTCCCAATTACTTAGTTTTGATGTGGGTTATGCACTGGCATTGTGCCTGGATTTTTTTTTGTATTTGAATTAATATCTGAAATATTTTAAAACCTGGTTTATAGTCGTTGCCGTGGTTCATGTCTTTTATTTACGTGTAGGAGAGTATTGTACAACTGTTTGTGCATGATAAAGTGTTTATGAGAAGACACATGTGTTCGACTAATTCAGTCTTTCAGACTAGTATTGTCTACACTATATTTGATTGCGTATCCCTCTAAATTTCTTGAACAAATGCATGTTTATTTTTTTCGTATTTATTCACATGCTTTCCGATGGATACGTTATACGATCGCTATGCCTCAGCAGCATTCGTAATATTTATCGAATACATACCGAATAGACATATTGTATAAATATCATTAACGTCAATCGTATTGTTATTTATCATACCACCGCATTGATATCTGCCTTACAAACGCTGCCTGATATATTTTTTATATCAGGTCAACAGGAAGTTCTTATATCAGTCATGTGTGGAGGATGGTCATACTACTCGGAATCAACTATAAAGAAATATTTTTTAGTAAAATCGAATCAGATTTAAATAAAACAAACATTTTGATACCAAGATGTGATATATTTTAAACACAAAATCAGCAAAAAACACGTTGTACAAATATTAAACGCTAGTGCTCATGACTTCATTATTAACACGTCAAACGACAAAACTCTTATTCTTTCCCGCTAAACATGCAGGTTTTAGCGATTTTTTCATTATTTCTTTAAAATCGGGGATGTAGAGGTATGATGAACAGAAAAACAAGTTAGTGCCTGATCTTTTTATAATATATCAGACTCAGCACGAATAAAATAACGGCTCGGCAAGCCTCGTCGTTATATATTCTAAGCCTTGCCTGACATATTACAAAAAGATCAGGAAGTAACCTGTTATTCTATATTTACCAATCAACAAACATTTTGTATGGAGACAACTAGTTGCATGTCTCAGACTCTTCTTTGTACATGAATGAATGTAACGGCTTCATCACAGAGTGTCGTGTTGATCATGGTCCTCACACAAGCAAAACATTCTTAATGAGATGACATAATTATTGCGTACGCATTATTTATATTAGTAGGACCAAAATAATCTAGTATACTGGTTTTATTAAAAAATAAATAAATCAATAGTGGGTATGAATTGTTTCAATATATATATAAGAAACATACTTATTGAGAACTTATTATTTTAGTCAATAAGTAACATACTTATTACGTACGCATTGTTTCAATCAATGCCTATTGGAAATGTATGTATACACATATTTATTGACAACCTGCTGTTATGCATGTATCATTTAGATTTTGTGACAAGTTATTAAGTAGTTGTACATGCATCAGCTGCAGGTATAAGACATGACATGTGCAAAGGACAATGTGGAAACATTAACATCGTGATTTTACTTCGTGTTGCTGTTCAGTCGTTATATCAAACGTGACTTCATGGAATGTACAGTGGACATATGTATATTATCCAGTTGCCAAACGAACATTTAAATGTTGAACAGTACAAAAGCCATGTGTTATTGATCAAGAAATCTAAAATTTTATTTTTTATGCCCCCGAAGGAGGGCATATAGTGATCGCACTGTCCGTCTGTCTGTCACACTTTGCGTTCAGGTTTCGAAAAAAGCTCATAACTTCTATGTCGCCTCAGATGTAACATTTTTATTTGGTATGCATGTGTATATGGACAAGGCCTTTCCATACGCACACAAATTTTGACCCCTTTGACATTGACCTTGAACTTAGGGTCCGCGTTTAGGTTTCGAAAAATACGTTTAGGTTTCGAAAAAAATCGCATAACTTCTATCAAATCGTTTATCGGGGGCATATGTCATCCTATGGAGACAGCTGTTGTTGTTGCTGTTTAGCATGATTATGGTGCATATGCACAGTCATGAGCTCCTCGTGTATCGCACATGCATCACTTGACGTATTTATTCACATCTGAACAGCGTTTGAATAGTTTAATTATGCAAAAACGGCATATTGAATTGTGTGTACAGTTTAATGGGTAACAATGCACGACACCAAATAAGAATAAGACACGATTTAAGCGTCTGTTTAGTAAGCACTAACCGTTTCATAAACGCCAAAATAAACAATGAAAATGAAGATTGTAGCATCTGAACTTGATTTGTAGGCCTAAGGTTTGATTCCTTGATTTAAGCGTCCATTAATGAACACGAGTTTTTGCATTACTATATATGCCTTACGTGTTTCTTCAAACATGTTAAGTTGAGAATAACAGGAGATATCTTTTAAAAATATACCCGGCGTACATAATGATTTTGAAAATAAAAGTTGAAAATTTACGTTTCCAAGTAATTGATTGAAAACAATTGTTTATTATTCCCGTTATCCACCACATGGAATGTTTGTAATGTAGTGTATTATATATTCATAATGTTAACACTTTTACAATGGTTGTATACTTTTTCAATTAACACATATTACATATTTATATTTCCTATGGATTATTATACACTTATATATGCTGGTATTTAATGTATATAAGACAGGTAGAACACCTTCACATATAAATACACGTCCATTCAAATTGTGTACGTAGATATAATCATGACACTTCATCAGATCATATTAATTTTGTCATCACGTGACATATAATGTATTTAAGCTTCGTTTAAAATTCACGATTTAAATATGCGGTTTGGTATAATTTCATTTAGACGCATTGTTCTTTCCACAACATTAAACTCACATCTCATTTATATCTTATTGCGTTTAGAAAATGAAAAAAAAATCTAGACACGATAATTTTCGAAAGAAAATTGAATTCAGACCGTAATAGTTATTACCAAACCAGGAGATGACGGTAGACTATTATTGCTTTTAGGAACAATTGTCAGACAAGCTGACCGCAGATGTCGAAACGCTATTCTGGCATTCAGCGACGATTTCCAGACAGGCTGACCGTGAAATTACCTGGAATTTATGCGAGATGAAACTTATTGCGTTTAAACAAACTGCAGGATGTTTGTGCGGTAACCCTGGTAACAAACTGCAGGATGTTTGTGCGGTAACCCTGGAAAACCCCAATAATTAAACATTATGTCAATATAAAACCGTATAACATGATTTCCCTAAGTAAATCCAAGTGATGAGAAGGGGGAAAGCAATAATGATATCATCTTAAACATACAAATGTACATAATGCAGGATTAAAATAATTGCTAAATGTAAGGATATAGATTTTGAGCTTATACGCCCTATGTAATACAAAGTTATTATCACAAAATCTTTTGATTTAAGGAGGTAAGATTAAAACTGTAAATCCCACTGAGGATTTCTAAATGAGATAGATATATTCACACGGCCTTAAAAGTATTAATGAAACGTAATATTTGTAAGTTTTTAAACCAGCCATTGGGCGCGCTCAAAAGACAACCTCTTGGCCTATTCAAACAGCAAGGCATTCTGAGCGAGACGATGGCTTTAACAACAAATTACCTGCGTCATGCGCCAATGGGTGTAATACCTTTTGCGAACTGCGCACCTCAAGTCCAACCTGCTCAATCGGACGGTCCGGTCAGGTGATACGCTGTCCGCTATTGTATCGTTACAGGACAGGGTAGCTCCAGATAAGGCTGCATATGCCAAATAAATTTCATTTTTATAAAACAGTTGTTTTTCCATAAATATTTAATACATGGGCGTTACTTTACGACAAAAATGTTAATTTGAAATTCTAATGACTGACAGATTGAGTCCCTTGTGAATATGTCGGCTTAGCTATTGATGGAATAATTGTCCTTGTAGCTATGTCTGTTGCAATAAATTACAGCAGCACATACAACCATACGCGTGAATGTTATTTAAGTACTTTAAACAGTCGAACATTACAGAAGAAAATGTTTCTAAATAAGGACAGACCATGCCCTCAGGTATAAGACGGCACCGGAGATTGCATGGCCGCAGCTGTCCACATTCTACAGCAATGGCTTATATCGGAGAAGAATTGGCATCAGAACTGGATTAATTTGTTAAAACTAGGAAGTTGACTGTGCTGCAGAAGATAATGTAATACAAAACAAGGCATTAGACGTTTTTACAGAATTATAATACAAAAGTTCGCTTCTACTTTTAATATTTCATATGTGTACTACTTTAAAGACTACTTTTACAGCTATCAGCTTGTTTAAAAATGATGCTGTACATTATTTAACATTTATGATAGTTAACATTGTATATTCGTTATGCACAATGTCATCATTATCATTCAGAAGATTTCGTTCTGAAGAAACCATGGACGTTTTGATTGCTGTGTGTTTTCAATACACCTATAACTTTACACAAGTCAATACAAACAACCACAAACAATTAAGAGCTTAGTATTCTTATCATCTGATGCCTATAGCGTTAGACTGATCCATCGCCTCAAAATGGATTTTAGCTGTGCATAGAAATGTTATTCGTTCAGCCTTTTGTCCCTCTCTCCGTTTGCCCGTCCGGCATTATGCCCGAATCATTTCATTGTTACGGCGGGAAATATAGCTGTCCCTATATCTGTCATGTATTTCTTATATTTAATGTTAGTGTATTCAAGCGTTTCCGATCATATGTTCTAAAGAATTCGTCTTCTTGCACTAAACTGAATAAAAACAAGCCTAATTACACTAAGTAGACGACAGTGCTTTAATTGAAACACAATAACATTCCCATTATTTATAGAGCTTGTATGTGCCTAAATCTAATTTAATTAAGATCGAAGTATATTATTAAGGCGTAGACTGATGATTTACAGGATAAACATGAACCATCTTCCGATGCACGAAAAAATTATGCCCAACAAAATTTGGGTACGAAAAAAATTTGGGTACGAATATTTTGGGTACGAAAAAAAATGTGTGAACGAAAGTTTTGGGTACGAAAATAAAATTTGTACGAATTTTTTTATAAGGAAAGATGGGGTACCTGTAAGTATACCGGGGTACCCAAAAGTATCATTTGAAAATCGATGTACGGTGAAGTATACTTCAAGGTACCCGGGGTACGGGGAAGTAGTAGCCGGGGGGAACTTGAACCATTTAACCTCAAATTCCTAATTCAGGGCATTTTCAACATCAGATTTATTTTTACCGGTAACCATAATGCCTGAATCATCAGCATCCAATAAAAGCTTGTTTTTTTTTCACAACTGCTGACATGTCATTTACATAGATTAAAAACAGAATGGGTCCCAGGATTGAGCCCTGAGGAACACCACAAGAAATATTCGAAAAAGAGGAAAACGTTCCTGAAACATAAACCAGTTGTTGTCGATCAGAAAGGTACGATTTGAACCACCTTAAAACATCGTTACTGAAACCTAAAGCTTCCATCTTCATTAAAATTATACCGTGGTCTACAGTATCAAAGGCCTTTTGAAGATCCAAAAGAATCATACAAACACGATTGCCTTGATCCATTTGGAATCTAATAAAATCAGAACGATGAATTAGACATGTATCAGTTGAGTAACCTCGCCTAAAGCCAGACTGGAACTTATACAACAAATTATTTTTACGTAGATATTCTTCAACCTGGTCATACACAAACTGTTCATAGATCTTAGAGATTATACTAAGAATAGAAACTGGGCGATAATTACCCACTTCTGTCTTATCATTCTTTTTGTAATGGGGAATAACCCGGGCTGACGTTAAGTCATCAGGGACAACACCTTGAATTAAAGACAGATTTATAACATGAGAAAGGGGACCAGCAATGATTCGAGCGCAATCCCTGACAAAACGAGAGGGTATAACGTCTAAACCAGTGGTCTTTTTTGCACTATGTTTTTTCAGATATTTGAAAACATTTTTCTTAGAAACAATGCTAAGAGAAAAAAGTATCTGGTAGAACACCTTTAGATGAATAAAAACTATGCTATATTGCTATAAGGAACTCTTTATATTATGGGTTATTTTTTTACGAAATATTTTACTAAATATACGTTCATTTTTTTAATATTTATGTGGCTTTAATTTAACCATATCATGCCATATGTCAAATTCTTGTTTAAGCATACTTCATTTTTGCAAGGAATATATATAAATGTAAAAAAGGACATGACTTGTGCCGAGAAAAAATGACTCCTTTTCGTTTCAATATCAATGTGACATTAACACATTTATCGAAAAAAGCCAGTGGCGTTTCCGACGTTTGCATTCTTACGTGGGCGAAAAAAGGTAACAACACTGATGCATACCATAATAAGAAACGAGCGTCTATTTTGCTGTCACCACGTTTGATATATATTGAAATATAACCCGATTTTTTCTATTATCACGATCTTATTTACAAGGTTAAATATTGTTCTGACTTAAACTATAATATATTATAAGCCACAAAATTAGATACTTACGCGTGATTTACAGTTTTGTTACCAATCTAGATTTTGAACATGTCTAAAGAGTCCAAATAAAAAAAGAAATTGTCCAACACATCCATAAAGAAAACGGGTTTTCACCAATTAGACAGACATTGAATCAATGTTTTTTCCGTCACCGACTCTAAAAGGCATAATCTTGTTTAAATGTGTATACGTGTTTATTCTCTGAATCGTTCACGCTCTGTAATAACATTCTATAATATCTACTTTAAATAGTCTGTTTTACTTCAGTACTGTGAAGCCAGTTGTGAAGGTTAGTCTCTTGCTCTGGATTCATCATTTGAGTCAATAACTTCAATAACTCAGAGCAATATTTGCTTACTGTAATATTTCGACTATATCACATAGTCTTCATAAGCGATGTGCTGGTCAGTTGAGCGAGTTATGTGACGTAGGATGGTCACGTAACACGAGGAGAGAATTGTACACCGGAGAAAAATCCAGCCCCTCGTTCCGGTTTAGCGACGGTCTTCGTTGTTTGATGTTAATTGCTTTTTTGACCCGGGAACTTAATTAGTATCTAATGATGTGTCAGCATTGTTCACAAGTATTCCTGTAGATAAAGCGTTGAAAGTGATTAAAGACAGGTTAGAAAAGGACAACAAACTATCAAACATCTTCTAGAACTTTGTTTGTACCGTACATATTTCATTTATAGGTGGGGCAGTTCTTTCAGCAGAAGCAGGGTGCAGCCATAGGTTCTCCAGTCTCGCCCATCATTGCAAATTTATATATGGAGCACTTTGAGAAGGAGGCCTTAGACACCGCCAAGAACCCATCTTCCCTATGGTCCAGGTATGTGGATGACACGATGACAATACTTCATGAGTATGATATTGAGTCGTTACCCTCACACTTGTACTCCATAGATGAACACATTAAGTTTGCGTCGGAACAGGAGGAAGATTATAAGATACCCTTTTTGGACACTTGTGTTCACGTGATCGATGATGGTTCCACCAATGTTACTGTTTACCGTAAACCAACACACACCGACCAGTACCTGAACTTCAATTCCGAACACCACTTAGGTCACAAACGGTCGGTAGTTAGGACATTATTTTACAGAGCATAGAAAATAGTATGTTAGAAACATAACAAAAAGTCAAAAATTGAACACTGCAAAACCGCACTTAGGGCCAACGGTTATCTAGAGTGGATGTTTACGATCCATAAGAAGAAAGACAAAACACCAACTTACAAATCCACCAACAAAAACCAAAAGCTCAATATATGTGTGCCATACATACGGGGCACGTCTGAAGCTCTGCATAGAACATTAAAAAATATTGTTTCAACATGTACCATCGACCATATAACTCAATCAGAGAACAATTCATTCACGTTAAAAATAAAACAGACAAGTTGAAAAAGTGTGGGATGGTATATTACATACAGTGTGAACAATGCAAAAACGATTACATAGGTGAAACAGGAAGATCATTGGACATAAGACTGAAAGGACATGTAGCCAGATCCAACTCGGCCATATATGAACATTGCTCCCACATAGGACACACGAGCGATCCAAACAGCACCAAAATACTAGCATCCGCAGACTCGACTCGCACATCAAACGGCGGGTCAAAGAAGCAATTAATATCAATTAACGAAGACCGTCGCTAAACCGCGACGAGGGGCTGGAACTTCCGCCGGTGTACAATTCTCTCCGCGTGTCACGTGACCATCCTACGTCACGTGACTCGCTCAACTGACCAGCACATCGCTAATGAAGACTATGCGATATAGTCGAAATATTCGAGTAAGCAAATATTGCTCTGAGTTATGGAATTTATTGACTCAAATGTGAAGCCAGTGTTTCATATATTCAGGATAGTACGAACGAACTCACTGTCTCTTTTTTTGCAATTTAGTAACTTGTCTAAATGATTGCTCTTTTTTTCCGATAATAAGACCATGCTGGAATAGCAGAAGTTTTCTTTAGGCCAATCATGTGAAACAAATAAATGCATATGTTTCGATTGTACAGTTTTCGAATAAAAATATAATACAAACGAAAAAATTTGAAACTATATTTGAATTATTTTTTTACTGAAATAATAATGAAAACATAAATATATATCACTTAGTAAGGGCAAATATATAAATGCGATTATTTGCTTTTCAAATTAGGTGATATGATTTGTTTTAGCTGTTTACTGAGTTTATTGAATATTTTGTTCGAATTATTGTATATTTAATTGCATTTAAGTCAATAGGGAATACGCAATTCCTTGCCCCTTGGGGCGAGTTGTTTCGCTATAGTATTATTTTCAAATATGAATCCATGACTTAAAGCAGGAATGCGATAACGTTTATTGAACAGTTTTTCTTAAGCTTTAAGACAAACATAAGAAAGGCAAAATATGATGTTTTAGAAAAATTATGTTTGTTAATCACGGTTGTCGAATTTTCGCAATTACAAATTTTACAAATCGAAAGACGAAATATCAAAAACAAATGTTGCGACAACGGTGTGGTTTTTATATTTAATGAATCAGTATGTCTGTTCGTGTATTAATACAAATCATGCGATCATAAAAGTAAACATATGTTGAGGCCATTTTGCCAAACTGTTAAAATTAATGTTTATGCCGTACGTCCTGGAAGAGTTATTTCTAATCTTATTTCGAATCAAAGTCAATTATGGCCGCATTAAGGATATGGAATTAAATATTACAAATGTTTCCATTTTATGTACCATGCCACACAATTGCATAATAAGTTTGGTGACCAGGCATATTGTCCATCATTCATGCGGAGACATGGGAGACATGGGAGAATAATGAAGCCTTTCAGACGAAAAGCAATTTAGAATTGATCAAGAGTAATATTTTGAAAAGATGCTTAACTTTGTCATTGGGAACATGTCTGGATAGCAATTCCAATAGTGATTAAAAACACGCTAAATTCAGCATATTGATCCAAGCTGCTGTCGTTTTTTTTTTGGAAAAAAGTGTGGTGTTATGAATCATTAAAATTTCAGCAAATCTTTTTTTAATATTCTTTTTTTATTGATTTTTAACGGTACTTGATGATGTAAAAAATGATTTCGTCGCAAAACATAACAAAAACAACTTCTTTCTCGATTTGTCAACAATAACAATATAACCCATAAAAAACTGCAATAATGTCTTAGTTATCCACATCATAAATATTATGTAAGTACTTTATGCTTTTCGGCTTTATGTCTAGTCTATTAAAAACAAAATGTTGTTAACCTCGCTGTGGAAAAACGGGGCTTAATGCATCAGAGTAAATTTCTTCCGGGATTAGCCTGTGCATTTCGTACAGGTTATTCTGGGACTTCATTTTTCGCCTAGACTGAATTCTGTCTAGAAAAGACTTTTTTATACGAAAAATCTTACAAAAGCAGAAACTTTCGTCCCGTATTACCATTTGCGGACTGCCGTGCATTAAATGGGTTCAAAAATATGTCATTTAGATACTGTCACTTAATACCATACTTCGCTAGTGCAAAAAGGCAACTGAAGCCGACTGATTACTAGCAGCCTTAGATGTCTTGTCAAAACGGAAGTTTCACTGAAGTGTAAACCCTATTGTGAGAATGAGAGCTCATGCCGAGTTCTCTTGTAACTGGGACATGTTTCGATGACTGTCTCAATTGCTTTTCCAAGTGCAGTGCAAGCTGAAAAAGCAAACTATGTAAAGTACGTAGCAGCCGAACAAATGTATTAATCAGAAACGTATTTACATTTGATATGAATCTAGTTTATGCATTTAAGTGTTCAACTTTGCATTGTTCGTTTCGGTGTATCAAAATACACACACATTATAGATCGTTGTCTAAATACATGCAATCAAATAATCAAATAAGGTTTTCTTTTTGCTATGCTAATTGCTACTTGTAATTACGCATGTGGCATTAATTCTCCCGTTATGATGATACTATGACTTGTTACGGAAGCTATTGATGGTATTGACAATACATCAATGATTCGAGTGTTAAATGTACCAGACGTTATCATTTTTTTTAAACAAATCAGTACTTATGTCTCAATAAAACATAATTAAAATAAATCTAACCCACCAGGGATAAAATGACATAATATAAGCATTACATATAAATAAGTTGCAAGTGCGCTAAAATGCAAATAACATAAATATTTGTGTGTCTTTTTATCCATAGCTCTTACTGTCGTTGCAGTTTAATTGCGCTACCATTAAGGTTTTAATAGTTACAAACAACTCTTGAATATGAAGCAGAAAATTAGCACTGCTTATAATCCTGCAATGGATGGTAACAATTAAAAATCGTCGAATATTCGATCACGGGATTAAACACTCCCTACGAAGAGCTAACATCTGCCTAATACTGAAGGGTACGATTTCAGAAAAACTTAATGAATTACAGAGGAATAAATCTTCTGGCGTGCGTCTGCATTTCTAGCAAAAGACTGCCAACGTGCGTAGAAACAGAAAACATTCTATTTGAGGAAGAGGACAATTTTCTAGCGATTAGATAATGCGAAGATCATTTATTAGGCCCAGCAGCATCATTCAGAATAACAACGTTCCCTTGACAAACGTCCACCTGAAACGTTGTTTCGATTTTATTGTAATACCCTTGAGTATTAATTTACTTGTGTATTACGTGTTATTTCAAAATGTAAACTAATGTTAATGTTTAAAGTATAATTTACTCAACCATAACACTTTTCCATACAGAAGATTATGGTTAAAGTGTTTTGTTTTTATATTTATTGTTATATATGTTTTGTCTAATAATTATTAACAGATCTTGAATTCAAAAACTTACTGTCAATGTCCGAACTTCCAGGAAGCTTGTCCAACCATTATCCTGAGATTCTTTCAATGAATCTATTGGCTATTTTCATTTGTGATTTTAGCTATATTGGACATACTTGTGTCCGACCAAATTTTTTTCCGTGAGTGTCAACTTCTGAGGGCTGGTATTGATATACTGCTGGATCAATGGTACAGATGTTAATTTTTTTCTGATAAATTATTTTATTAGATTTCGACAACAACCGTAGTTTATTAGTTAAAAATTGTTCGAGTTACATGGTTTACAGTAAAGATGGTGTAGTTTTACGGCAAATGAAGTTGCACTCCTTGTTTCTATTATAGCATATATTTAAATAATAATAATAAAAATAATAATAATAATAATAATAATAATAAACTATGGGCTTCCCTCCTGTGTTCCAATGATGGTAAGCGTTATTAAGTCACACAAAATGAGCGTTTCGTTAGGATTTCCAGAGAGCTTTATGATGAAAGTTTATCGGTGTTATTAAAATTATAATACTGTTGAATGATATTTTACTTTTACGATATGAAATAATTTAAATATCGATTAAACCAAGATTGTGAAACATTGTAGCTGTGTTCTTCACATTATTGAAAGTTCCATCTTGACAAGGGCACAGAAGACAATAAAACAAAATTAAAATTTATCTTTCGAATGGTTGGGTATATACAATATTAACCGAGAAATGATACTATACAAACTCATACTCAATCAGGACTGCGGGTTATCATCAACTCTTCGTTATACATTGGTAGGAAAATCAAAGGCCTTCATCTTAGAGTAGACGTAAGCGATCGAAAATCGCCCCTCCTCATTTACCCTGAAGACATCTGACTAAAAGTCGCAAACTGGGACGACCTTTAACCGATGCTTTTTTTGAAGTTTTGTTCAATGGTTCGGGTACTGTAATCTGCTTGTTAACATGGACACGGACCGCATTTTCTTCAGGTTATTTGAAACAAGCTATATATCTTGTCACGTAGAAAGGCAAAACTGGTGCCACGAAATTAAAACTAGAATGAAGCACATACGACTGAAAAATATAATTACCCAAACTAAAAATAAGTAGAACTGAATAGTGCAAATACACTTTTATAAAACAATTACAACCCGTTTCAGAACTCAAACTTGGAATGTCTTTAGTATTGATGTACACATTTTTTAAGTTTACAATCAAGATTGAGGGCTATCAATTGATAGCCCGTTTTCGAACAGGAAAGTTAAAATTCCAGATTGAATTGGTAGATATTTATGTGAATCCTTAGCGAATATATGTGAGTATATAAATCTCTTATGATTGAAATGAGACACATTTTGCTACTAATTTCCCCGCATACTTGGCCGAAAAGGACTTATTGAAAAAAACAAACAGAACATAACTCTACTGTGTCAGATGACGAAACAATTTACGATTTTTATCCAAAGGTGTGTGTTATGTTGATGAAACATGCATACAAGTCGTCGCATTTTTACTGTCAACTCAATTTAACTGCCTGTACTTTTATACTGACATCTGTCGCTTAACATATCTTTAACATCTTTTCTTGCTCTTCAATAGTGTTAAGCAATATTTTTCTTGCTTTGTGTTATTCTGGTTTAAACTTTGTCAAGTACATTGAATAATAAGCCGATTGAGCCGAATGCAGTTTTTCCACCACGTAACACTAACATTCATAAGATTTTCGTCAGATTTGCGGTACAAACCCTTTGTTAAAAGAAATAAAAGTATTTTTATTGATTTATTGTTCGTGCAAAGTCAATTTTGGTTAAGCCACCATATTTAACGCGATTATGTTTATTTGTGTTGTACAGGGTAAATGACACAAAATTAGAGCATGTAATAAACAATATGTCTTTTGCAAAACATTTTAACACACTATCTTTTTGTATGCTCCTTGCTATCGTCTATGATTATACGTGTTTATTTATTGCGCTTGCTCGCTCCAAAAGTATTTATTTGTTAAGTGTTTGCGGGGGGGGGGGGGGTTGACCCGATCGTATTCAGATGTGTATATAAACTGTGTATATTACGTATACACATAACGCTTTTGAAAACTAACCTACTTATTATAATTCATACTATATTAACTTCGTAGGATAAACATGCTTTGGCGTATACTCAAGCTATTCAGTTAACTCTTGCCAAAGTGTTCATATTTGACCGTTTCAATGCGTTCTTTCGTGTATATTTGGTTTGTGAAATGTGTATTTGAAACGATTTCTGCATATTGTCATTTTACAGGATTGGTATGTGTGGACTGGGCATCCTTTAATATAATTAACCTTTTTATCTTATCTAAGTCATTGTCAATTTATTTTTAGTAATAATTATCTATTGGAAAAGGTTATTTGTTCTAGTCATATCAGTTGAACTTTGTTTTAATTATCCTGACGATCTTTTATTTAACATTGCCAGTTGTTGAAATAAGTTTTATTAGTGTTAGTATTGTTATTAAATGCTGTATTGTATCATATGTGATTGTACAACGCCATTGATTTTTTTAAAATAGAAATAGGCGTTTAATCAAATACAAAGTGTCAGGTTTCTTTACCATAAATAAAATACTACTACTACTATGCCCATCTATTCTGGTATCATATCACAAACATAAATGTCACCAGAAAGAAGTTAAGATTTAATTTATATTCATTTTAATAATATGAATAGCTTATCCGAAAAAATAACACAAATTACTGCTAGCGTTATATTGCTCTTCATGTCAGTTAATGGCTGTTATTCAATAATAAAAGCACAGTTTACTAATATAACCATGCTCTGTGAAAAGGAGGTTTAATGCCTGTGCGTAAAGTGTCGTCCCAGATTAGCATGTGCAGTCCGCACAGGCTAATCAGGGAAGACATTTTCCGCATAAACTGGATTTTTTTCAAAGAAGAGACTGCCTTGAAACGAAAAATATCATACAATCGGAAATTGTCGTCCCAGATAAGCCTGTGCGCACTGCACAGCCTAATCTGTGACGACACTTTACGCGCATGAATAAAATCCCCTTTTCACCATGCAACTAGGTTTCAAACGACCACTCACTACTCTGATTGTGCCATGGTACAAACCATTCTATCGCCTTAAAATGTCAATTGTTAAGAAATGGAAGAGAGAAAATGAAAATAATGATTGCATATAGCTCGTCAAATCGAACTTTTGACAAATCAAATCGACCGCATTCACAAATGATATGCGAACGATAACAAATCTAACCTAAATGCTAATATTTTAGATGAAGCATTCCAATACATATACTTAATATGGTATTATTGTGACACTTGTCTAGCAATTATGAAAATACGCCAGAATAAGATTAACTTTAAAGGGAAAATGAACGGATATACTTTATTAACCAAAGTTTATAGCAACAAGTCTGCATACCGAAAGGAACAGATACTGTTTTGGGGAAATTTATAATCGGATAATTTAATTTTCGAAAAGAAAAACGGGATTTATTTTCGAATATTCTATTCAAAGTATATCTTACCTTGATTTTTTTATCTGATATCTGAACCGTGGTGTACATCACTATTTAATTGAAGATATAATATAACTATGTGATATTGAGTACACACCATCCAGTGGGGGCGGGGCGTATACGTAAGCGGACTCTGTTCAAGAGAGTTTTAGTAGTAGTAGTAATTTCATTTTCAAAAACACAACGGCTATGTTAATCAAGTCAGTAACTTCATTTATTTTTATTTTTATTTATATTCAATACAAACACTCTACAATTTCCCCTCTGCTTTTATGCCAACACGAATTGGGAGGAAATAACAATTGCATTTATTCGTCCGTGTGTTAACGTATGTATGTAGGTCCCGAGGTTTGTGAACTTCTTTCCAAATACTGTAGACCTCGCTATAACTTTCACAGTTGAATGACCTAGATGTGTAAAGAATGTAATTGGCCACGACGCACATTTATTGGTCTTTGATTGTTTTTTCACTGTATAATATATGCTCACAAATTGTTGTTTTTGCATTCCTCTTTACCTACATGTTGGATCACGCTCAAAGGCATGAGTGTATGTGACACGTGTCTAATTTGTTTTAAGATCGTAGGCGTCAGAGTGTCAAAAGGTATCGCAGAAAAATCTTACAAAATAAATTGTTTACTAACGTGAGTTTCGTTGCATCTGATAGTTCATATCATTTTCTCTGAATAAAAGAATATAGGTGTATGTGAACAACACAATACCACCATAATAAACATACTTTCTTTCTTAGAACTAGATCTATATGTAATAACTAAGTTATTAGTTTTCAGTTAAAAAGGATTTCTGTTACCTGACCTTTTCAATTGAACTGCATACTTAAAAAAGATAACATCTGTATCTGTATCATATATACACATAGCGAATGATTTACCGACAATATTTGTACACTTTGAGACTTTTCTAACATTTTCAAATCAATATAGCTCCCTTATTTTAAAACGGATTTTGTAGAAATTTGGACTGAGACTAATTCAACATACATATAATATATCATGCACTTTTAATTGATATTGATCATTGATCAACATTAAATATCAAACATTATAAGTTAAAAAAATCAATGCAAAAGTAAAATTCTCACAATCGTACAACGCAAAGTAATTATGTGCAAAGTTAAACGCAATAAATTACACGTCTTAATGTTAAAGTGGTGTACGGCGAATAGTTGCAGCGTATTGGCATTTTAACACTAGTCTGATAACTGATTATAATCAAATAAATAGTAAAGTGAAAACATTCCCTTCAATGTTAATTCATTTGAATGTTTAACCCATTTTATCACACCCATGCAGTAAACTGCTATTTTTTTAGTGGTTGCAAATATATTCAGGCGAAAACTCGTTCTGATTTATGATCCAAACATACACTGCGGGAACACGTTACACTTGTTTCGCTTTTTAAAACAGAATCTATCCACAATATTGAGTTATGCTAAAGAGGAGAAACCAGAATGATGTATATGCCACTGCAAACCGAATTTTGAATACGGTCTACCCCTAAACCCAGTGATCCTAATTACATGGGTTTGCTAGAATTATTGAGTCGATGACCGTATTATAAGTCTATGCATGTTGTGTAAACGGTTTATACAATGGTATAAAATCCATGATATAAAGCAACGTTGGAGAGAGGGTTATGTTGGTCATCAACACTGCTACTCTCTTGTAACCTGACCCGTTTCTTAAATGGACCATCTTTGGGTATCACATTAGCTCTTGAAATATGAATATTACATTTGATCTCATCAATTGTTATAGTTCTACCCTGCTCCCGACAAAGATCTGGTATAGCATTGAAGTTAATTGTCCGCATCTGATGTCCATCAACTTTTCTGACACGTATTTCGTCCTCTGCATGACAGTTTATAAGATGCAGTATCATATTCTTGAAGCATGACTGTTTCTCGGGGCAGTAATAGCACATGTATGTGGAATTTTTGAACATAAAATTGTTAACAATACATTTTTGTTTTGAGCATTTCTTTTTTTGTATATCAATTGGAAAATCAAATGCTCTAAGAAAACCACGTTTTTTTACGCAGGGGTTATGTTAAAGTCGACTAACGTGCAATTCATTGGGGAGCACGTGCATTAGCCAGCAACAAAGACCCTATGGAAGCGTATATGCTACACCTCAATAATATGGTCATGCCGGATTAGTTGATATCGACTTACAGTGAAATAACATGATATGTCGTCATAGTTTTGTAGGTTTTTCCCTCTTAATTTTACCCGGCATAACGACATTAAGTTAAAGTCTCGACGTAAATCTTTCCGGCTTTTCCCAAAAAAATATTTACTACTACGCTTCCATAGTTCTCAAATAATTATTTAAGAATGAATAAAGATGTCATTATTATCCCAAGGATGATGAAATAAACGTTGTTTGTTTTAGTTAAATTAATTTATTTCTTAAATTAAATTGCAATGACAAACTTTCTGCTATCAATCGATGATTTAAGAATGAATGAAACTTCTTTTTTTCTCCAAAAGAAATTAAACGGTTTTTGAATGAGGCTTTTTTGTTAACGTCAGTATGTTTGTATACACATGTGTCTTGCATCTATGTGAACAGTCAAACGGAACCCCATCAACATGATCATTTTAATGTGTTTCATTTGTTTATTCATTTCCACTTGTTCCAATATAGACGAATTGCACCCAATTAGGATACAAACATATCTCAAATAGAGGAAAATGTCACCAATAAAAATCAGGGGTCCCCTTCTTCTGCATTGTGGGTTACCAAACTCAAAACTATTCGCCGTACACAATTTAATTTTATTTTGCTATACGCCGTACACATCAGGTGCTATTCGCCGTACACAACGAAGTTTCTGTTTTAGCCAAATATTTGCATACTAACTAGATTTTTGGGCTGAGGCTTTCGAAAACCGATTGTTTATATAATTATATTTGCACACCATTGACAAATTTGGAAAATTAGTATACTTTCCTCAGACAAATTGAAAAAAGATGTCACAATGACCTAAACTTTCGGTACCAGGTTGCTGATTATTGATCTATTTCAACACTTGAATGTATTAATAAAGAACTCCAACTACTTACGATAGTTTGATATGTCCACTATTCATTTGTCACACAGTTTTTGGAAAACGTTCGCGATAAAAATGGTATAACTGACTCTTCACGAGCACTACCTCGGTTATTTTGTTTATTCTCGCTTCGCTGGTCATCTATTTCCGGTGGTGATGATAAACGGTGATACGAGCCATATTGCCAGCAAATTTAATTAATGTTATCAGGTTGCAGAATCAACGGGGTTTTCAGGGATTCACACACGGATTGGACGGAATGTTAACACACCGTTAAGAACATTATTTTAGCAAATATCTCAAGTTGTTAAGATACATTTGCAAAAATCTTTTGTGCATAAAAGACAGTTTTTTCTTCTCTTTGTGTCGATATCCTAAGGTATAAGAATAAATGCTTGAAAACGTCTGAAATAAATGACAAAATTGCACGTTGCGTGAAGCATAATCGTGCAGTATACATGGAATGTTTCAACAAAAAGACAGGATTATTACGTTTGGTTTGTTAAACACATGTGTATATATGTATATAAAAGTCAATTATTACACGGTTTATATAACAAGAGGAATAAATAGCAAATTGTTTTAGCGCGCATGATAAGCATATCGCATATCCAATGTAGAGAAAGACTTTGGCATTCAAAAGACCGTAAATCAAACATTATTCTCTTAAGACTGCCTCAATACCAGAAGAATAACTCGTTTGAAGGGCATGTTTCTAGATCATACAAATACTGCCCAGAGAAACCATAGTGCACGAATGTTTGTAATCATAAATTAAATTATTTGTTTCTGGGTAATCACTTATTAGTAAACCCTTCACTACAATTAACTCTTCATTGCTCAATCGTAAATTACAAAATAGCCCTGTATGGAGCCTTTTTGAGAGAAGTTATTTCCGGTCTTTTACTCAACAACAACAACTTATCCAACCTGACCGGTATATATTTGATATCCACTTATATAGGTGACAACTCACATGTGTTTACATGCTGGTAACAAACATAAACTGTTTGTTTGTCATTTGTGATTTTTAAATTGCAATTGCACTTGCTTCTCATTTTGGTTATTTGTGTTTATTTATTTTAAGATATGATTATGAATGAACGCGTTACAGTAAGAACAAGTCGTTTTGTGGCAGAATTTTACCATTCTGACCTTGACCTTTGGGGAAGAGAGACAAGTTTTTTTTGCGCGACACATCGAATTATCATGAGTTGTATTTATGCCAAGATATTATAAAATCTAGCAATATGTTTTATGTCCACATTTGATATTTGATTTATTAATGAAATCTTGGTATTTAGGTAGGGATACGGGTTTATGTTTTCTAAACATGTATTATAAAAATCATTTTAAAATCCACCAATATTTGGTAAATTTATGGCTGAATTGTCAAGCTATTTCGTGGCCAAACATAACCTTTTTTTCCTCTAAGTGTAAACTTGAACTTTTAGGTAGGGATACGAGCATTACAAGCGACACATTGTACTATGCTGGTGGATATTTGAGGCAAAATATTTCGAAAACAATCTTTATATTGCAAATGTATCAATCAGATAGACAGACATCGAACTGCTTGATGCCGCTTATTTCTTAACTGGGGTGGGGGTAGAAAGTGGGGTGGGTGGTGGGGTGGGGGTAGGGAGTGTGGGCCTATAACTTGACATTTACATACACACTTAATGAAAGTCAAAATGTAATAGTGCTTGTCAATATCTATGTTGTATGTTTACTTTTTTTGGGTTAATTAAAAATATGACGTTATTAAAACAATTAAGATAAAGACACATTAGTCGTTTCTTTGAGATTCTTTTCCTACCAAGAGACATTTGGCAGATGCACAAGGTATAATAAAGTGTTTTATTTCAAATACTTGAAATCCATAGATCACTTCTAATCATCACAAAGTAATCATTCCATACTTGAGCTGATGATCGAATGTTAGATCTATTTTTGCTTTAAGTGTCAAATTCCATCACAATCCATTTTAGTATCACATTATGGCCTTTTGATCCCGTCGCTCTGTTGCTGTCTTTAGCTCGACGATAAGCTGTCACGATGGTCTTCCATCTCCCTTCAACCTGCTTGCTATTAAAAACTTTTACTGTTAAGAGATTTGCACAGTTCTTCCCACAAAGTTTTTTTAAAAGGGGTTTGTTGAACTTATCTAAGTTTGCTTTGTACAGTTCAAGCAGGAGCAGTGTTTGTGATCTTGTCCATGTAGTACTGGAAGTATCTTTCTGGTCTTTAGTTCTCAGACAGAGACTCTAAAAAAAAATAAAACAAATATTTAATATAGCCTTTAGATAAAAAAACTGGTCTGTACAGGAAACAACTAGAGCTTTGTCACAGACGTGACGTATACCCTCACATGCTGCATTGGCACAGAATATTTTTCATGCTGTCTTCACAAAATAAAGAAGCTAATTTATGGCGATTTTTAAGAATTATCATGCCATTATCATTTATGGCCATTTTGACCTTTGAACTCTTGAATTCTTTCGCATGACACGCCGTCAAATGACTGATCAAAATTAATAACCTTGACCTTGGAGATATCAAACGTAATTATTTCACATGACACACCGTCCAATGATTGATCACCACTGCTGCCCCGCCATCAAGAGGGTATTCCGAGATAAGGGGCGAAACACCTGATGACTGATGGGAACTCGGCTTATGACGTCTGTGTTACGCAGTAACCACTGTATTACTCAACATGTTTACCTGGTATCCCCAGTGACTTCCAGGAAAGGCTGGATGACAACCATGAAAGAATGGCAACGCTGGACAGACAGATGGCATCTAGGAAAGACTAGAACAGGTGCTAGGTTGGCCGGCACCCCACCTGGCTGTTCCTGTGAGGGAACAACCTACACGAGCTACAACAACAAATGACGGAAAACACCCCCAGGGTCTCCCGAGAGGGGGGGGGGAGGATGAGAGACCCAACCGGACGGACACAATGTAATCGACAAGGAAAGAACAACGGACAATGACCGATACAGTGGCCTTTGCATGTGGGAAAGTCTGCAAAAACTTTCGAGGGCTAAAGATTCACCAGGCGAGGAGCAACTGTCAGCAACCTGATAGATTGAGGCAACGCAAAGGGTTACCTGATAAGACGAGGGAGAAGACTGGTCCGGTGGCCAACCATAGTACCAGAAGTCTCTCAGCACCAGTTTTGTTACTAACTGGAAGTGGTTGCTCGCCTGAAGAATTGCAGTCCTTAGAATCCTTAGCAGAGACAGAAAAAGCAGTTGGGAACAGTTCAGAGGATGAACTACTGATGACTCAGACAGACAAGACAGAAGAGTCTCCAATCTTCAGCCAATTCATAGGAGAAGAATCCCCAATATTTCCCCCCAAGGCTAGAGAAAGCCCGGCTGTCACTCCCAATGAACAGAGCACAGACCAATGGTCAACAAAAGACAGAAGGAAAGTCCCCAACATCACCAAACGCCAGAAGATCTCTTGGCCAAGAACCAATGACAAGAAGTGGGATATGTTCGACAACGATCTTGACATTATCCTTCAGACCACTCTCCAAGGTAGGGTAGAAAGGAAAATCAACATCTTGACCACCCTAGTCTACTCACTGGGTCTTGAACGATTCGGCTCTGATGAAAAGGAGAGTCAGCCGAAACCAGCTCCTAACCCAAACAGGAGGGAACGTGAAAAGAAGAAGGTCAGGGAAGAGCTTAATTCCTTGAGAAAGAGATACAAGAAGGCCAATGAAGTAGAAACGAAGGGACTGGTGAAGCTTAGAGAAGAGCTTAGATCTAAATTGAAAATCTTGACAACAGCAGAACGACTTCGGAGGAAACGTAGAGAACGAACAAGGAAAAGGGCAGCTTTCATCGCAAACCCGTACAAGTTCACCAAGACTCTGCTTGGCGAAGAGAGAGGAGGTAGCCTTCAAAGTGACCAGGAGGAAGTAGCCCAGTACCTAAGAGAAGTCCACTCCGACCCAGAAGGGGCCAAGCTTTTAGGTGACTGTGACAAGATAACACCTGCCGATCACCCACAGTTCCCATTAGACCTGAAAGAGCCAACACTCCAAGAAGTCAGAGACGTTGTCAAGAAAGCAAGAGCCTTCTCTGCTCCTGGCTCAAGTGGTATTCCATACAAGGTCTACAAGAAATGCCCAAAGCTGCTGAGAAGACTTTGGCTCCTCCTTAGAGCTGTATGGAAGAAAGGCTCGGTTCCTGAATGCTGGCAGGCAGCAGAGGGCTGTTTTGCCCCTAAAGAGAAAGACTCAAAGAATGTCAAGCAATTTCGAACCATCTCACTTCTCAGTGTCGAAGGGAAGATATTTTTCTCTATCTTGGCAAGACGGCTTACCATATACATGACCACCAACACCTACATTGATACATCAGTACAGAAGGGTGGCATCCCTGGATTCTCAGGGTGTGTTGAACACACAAGTGCCCTCACTCAACTGCTTCACGAGGCTAAAATTAACAAGAAGAACCTGACGATTGTGTGGCTAAACCTCGCCAACGCCTATGGCTCCATCCCCCACCAGCTAATCCAAGAAGCACTACAGCATTACCATGTACCGGAGCATGCAAGAAGCCTCATACGGAGCTACTACAGCAATATCCACCTCAGGTTCTCATGCAAGAACTTCACAACATCTTGGATATCGCTTGGAAAAAGGGTATAGTCACAGGCTGTTCTATTTCCGTGATTCTCTTTGTTATGGGAATGAATATGATCCTGAGAGCAGGGGAAAGAGAAACACGAGGGCCACTTACCAACGCAGGCATCCGTCTACCAGCAAATAGAGGATTCATGGATGATCTCACCATCACCACAGAAACCCATATCCAAGCTAGATGGATCCTGAAAGCCCTAGATGAGACTGTGACATGGGCAAGAATGGTTTTTAAGCCAAAGAAGTCCAGGTGTCTGGTAGTAAAGAAGGGAAAGGTCATGACACAGTTCAAGTTATTCATCCAAGGCGAGGAAATCCCATCATTGGTAAATAACCCAATCAAGTGCCTAGGCAAATGGTTTGATTCTACACTCTCAGACAAGAGCAGCAATGGAAGAATCCGGCAACAGCTTGACGAAGGTCTCCGGAGAATTGACTGATCAGAACTACCAGGGAAGTTCAAGTCCTGGATCTATCAGCACGGTCTACTACCAAGGCTTGTTTGGCCACTGATGGTCAACGAGATACTAGTGAGTCTAGTTGAGCAACTCGAACAGGCAGTAAGCAAGCACATAAGAAGATGGCTAGGGCTGCCACCATCGTTCAGCTCCATAGGACTATATGGGAGGTGTACAAAGCTGCAGATGCCACTGACATCCCTAGTAGAGGAATACAAGGTAGCAAAAGCAAGGCTGTTCCTAACACTACGGGACTCCGCAGACCAGAAGATCAGTAAAGCTGGAATAGAAATCCGAACAGGGAGGAAGTGGTCGGCAAGCAAGGCAGTTGAACAAGCCGAGAGTAGTCTGCACCACCAGGTCATTGTTGGAGCTACCAACAAAGGTCGGGAAGGCCTAGGGCATGGGAAACAGCCCCGATGGGAAAAGGCAGACATCCAGGAAAGACGCTCCATGGTACAACAGGAAATCAGAAGGTCAGAAGATACCCATCGGTCTGCAAGATATGTGCAGATGGGCCAACAAGGTTGTTGGAGTCGATGGAATCTGCCAGAGAGAAAGCTGACATGGAGTGAACTCTGGCAGTATGAACCCCTCCAGCTGTCCTTTTTACTGAGATCAGTATATGATCTCTTGCCAACACCAACAAACCTTGAAAGATGGAAGCTTAGCGACGACCCAAGCTGTCCACTATGCAGCCAGAGAGGGACACTAGCACATGTACTCTCATCCTGTCCTGTTGCTCTCTCTCAAGGTCGTTACAGATGGAGGCATGACCGAGTCCTGCGAGTGCTTTCCGACATCCTGGAGCAAGAAAGAAGGAAGGAGCGGCAAATCAACACCAAACGGCCAGGTTACATCAACTTTGTCAGGGAAGGACAGAAGGCAAAGGGTAGCCAGAACACAAGCCTGCTACAAAAGACCAGACACTGGGAGAGGAAGGTTGATCTCCAACAGAAACTTGTATTCCCAGATGTTGTTCAAACAAACCTACGCCCTGATATAGTCATCTGGTCAACAGCTCCAAAGAAGATGATACTCCTGGAACTGACTGTCCCTTGGGAAGAAAGAACTGATGAGGCAAATGAAAGGAAGCGGTCAGAGTACCAAGAACTGGCAGACATGTGCAGGGAGAGAGGGTACACCACCTGGATCTTCCCTGTAGAAGTAGGATGTAGGGGCTTCCCTGCACAATCTGTGTGGAAAGCGCTAGGAGCTTTGGGCATCAAAGGCAGCGCTAGGAAAAGCTCTGTACGGGCCCTTAGCAAGGCGGCAGAGAGAGCGTCCAGTTGGCTCTGGCTACGACGCAATGAAACGACATGGAAGCCATCACAGACAAGCAGTGATTGATCACCACTACTGCCCCGCCATCAAGAGGGTGTTCCGAGATAAGGGGCGAAACACCTGATGACTGATGGGAACTCGGCTGATGACGTCTGTGTTACGCAGTAACCACTGTATTACTCAACATGAACAAATGTACCAAGTAATTTTAAAATCTCACAATGAATGACATAGTTATGGCCCGGACAAGATCATTTATGGCCATTTTTGACCTTTGAACTTAAAGTTTGACCTTGACCTTGGAGATATCGACGTAATTTATTCTCGCGACACACCGTCCAATGATGGTGAACAAATGTGCCAAATAATTTTAAAATCTCACAATAAACGACAAAATTATGGCCAGGACAAGCTCATTTATGGCCATTTTTGACCTTTGAACTTAAAGTTTGACATTGACCTTGGAGATATCGACATATTTTCTTTTGAGCGACAAACCATCCGATGATGGTGAACAAATGTAAAAGTGACTCCGTGACCTAGTTTTTGACCAGGCATGACCCATATTCAAACTTGACATACGCATCATGTAGATACAACTTGTGACCAAGTTTGGTGAAGATCAGATGAAATTTTGGAACAGACTGACAGACAGACCGACAAAGTGACTCCTATATAGCCCCCATTACCAATGGTAATGGGGGTATAATTATAGCATCTAAAAATGACAATTAACACACATCTATAAATAATGGCAAGACATAAACACTAATACATTGTGCATAATAGAGAACTGTTAAATATCATAACCCTTTTCTACATACATACTTCAAATTTTGATCACTTTTAAGCAGGCCTTGACCATTCCTTTAAGAATCATTGTGAATGGGTGTGGTAACATTCACAGCATGATAGGCCAACTTCTATGTTGCGTTTCAGAAAGCTGCACTTTTGGAGGTTAGTCATAAGATTTTGCATGAGTTTATTATGTTGTAACAATAAGATATAATTTATAACACATTACAGGTTAAATGTGTGATATAATGATCATTCCTAAAAATGTATTTGTGTTATAAATACAAAGTAGGAAATTAACTCAATGAATTTCATCATCACCATCATAAATCCTCATTTTTGTCAACATCAACAGCAGCATCAATCATTATCCGCTCATGGTCACCCATATTCATCATTATAATGATCCTTGTCAGCAATACACGTACCCTTAATTCAACCACCAAATTATGCATCATCATAACTATCGTCAACATCATCAATTATCACCATCACATTACCCCCCCAGCCCCCTGTTTGTCATCCTCATTTATCATCATTATTAAAATTGTCACAATCTAAAGCATAATTATCATTGCCATGATCATAATTACCACAATCACCATCATCATTGTCACCATCTTCACCATCCTAACCATCACTATCATCTTCCTCACAACTATCATAAACATCATAAACTAGAGCTTTGTCACAGACGTAACGAATACACCCACATGCCGCATTGACACAGAATATTTTGCATGTTGTCTTCACATAAAACAGCGGACACCATGCTCAATGTTAAAAACACACTAAGTGACCCCATGACCTAGTTTTTGACCCGGCATGGCCTATGTTCGAACTTTTCCTACACATCATCTAGATACAACTTCTTACCAAGTGTGGTGAAGCTCGGATGAAAACTTCTTGAATTAGAGAGCGGACACCATGCTGAATGTTTAAAATGCACTAAGTGACCCCATGACCTAATTTTTAACCCGGCATGACCCATATTCGAACTTGACCTAGACATCATCTTGATACAACATCTGACCAAGTTTGGTGAAGATCGGATGAAAACTACTTGAATTAGAGAGCGGACACTTAATACGGACCGACAGACAGACCGACCGACAGACAGACAAGCTCACTCCTATATATCCCCCTAAACTTCGTTTGTGGGCGTATAATTATCCACTCATGGTCACCATTATCATCATCAGAATTATCCGTATCAGCATTACAATCCTTGTCATAATCACAATCATCATCACCAACAGCCTTACCTCCCCCACCACCACCGCCACCACCATCACTAGGAGTACCAGCACTTGTCTTCCCTGCAATACAAAATAAACAAGCAAATCCGTTGAATTGATATCCCCCGCCAATATGCTTCTGGACACAAAAGTGTTATATTTGACACAAAAAAAAGCATTTTTTTTTAAGATACAAAGGGCCACAACTCCGTTATTAACAGAAGGTGTACAATGCCATTTGGCGTGCATCATCCTCTTACCCATATATATACTTATACCAAGTTTCAATGAAATCCGCAAAAGCACTTCAAAGATATGACTCCGGACACAAAAGTGCCGGACGGACGGACGGAAAGACGGACGGACGGACAACGCCAAAACAATATCCCTCCGCTTATGGCGGGGGATAATAAAATCTCTTACAGCAGCTATAGGATTTTTTATACATTGCAATATGGCATTTTCCATTGTGATGTTTAATTTTCAAATAATTTTAAATGTAGAGGCTTGTCTTTAAAATAAACATACATAAATGACTTAAGTTCAAAATCAATTCATGTACAGTATTGGTAAACATTTTTTACACACACGGTAATTATAGTCATAAAAAAGGTCCGCAAATAATTTTATGCATTAGATGCCTCCTGACCTCTGTGCTTTTTGAGACAGAAAGTAAAGCAAGTTTCTGTGATATATGCGCATGTGCGGCTACCCAATATTTTACCTATTACAAAACATTCAGTATTTTAAGAAGTGACCACTGTCCACATCACAATGTTTATTTTGAAATTAAAACAAATCAATCACTTTTTTCGCAATTAACAATCGGAAAAAAAATACAAGCACATAAACATTTTTGTATTATGTGAATCCCTAATTATCATTAAACATGTAATCAATCACATTTGCAAGTTTCATTTGAAAGTAAAGAGATAAGAAAAACTGTGAATGAAAAACCTTGCCTCAGCACAGATAAAATGTACTCATAGGCATGTTGCCTGGTTGAATGGTCTGAAATACAAAGTGTCACCACATCGTCAATCAATTATAATGATAAACGCATTTCAATGTTTAAAGAGGCTTTAAGAGCGTAAATAAGGAATGGGATGGTCAGTTAGGCTCGATTGGTCATTGTCGGCTCGGTTACTAGTTACATGTACCCCATGTACACTTAAGCATACTTACATGTACCCAGGGTACGGTAAATATACTAATACATACCCGGGAACTTTAGCGCTAAATCGATCGTTGTCAGCAATAATTTTTTAAATTAATTATTTTCATATTTATGTCAATTTTCTGTTAAAATGGCATCTATATTATCTAAACTCGTACTCAACAAGCATGTTGATGCCTTTTTTTAAATAGCAGTTTGTTTCCTAATTACGGTAATCGGTAGCGTGTTTTTGGGGCGGGAATAAACAGTCGGGTACAGTCTAAAATCGGCTGGGTACGTTTGAGTATATTAACAGTACCTGGGGTACATGTAAAAATACTTACATGTACCCGAAGTACATGTAATTATTAATCGAGCGGACAAAGACCAATCGAGCATCAGTTAGGTGGTAAGGTATATTTTATTTGACATGAATAAAATGGAAATTGAAGTATTGGTAACTGATTGACAATAATCACACTTATTAATTCCAAATTTGACATAATATTTGTGTTGCTTTTTTTTTAAGTTACAAATATTATAAGTTTAAGCATACCATCTGAATCCAGGGCCTCTACAAGGGTTGCAGATGCTATGATATGATGCTCCTCTCCATCAATATCGTTTGTTCCCGTTTTTCGTTGTTAATTACCCAACGAACATTCATCTTGATGATGCAGTACCAGAAAAGACGACAATAAACACAGAAAACTTTGTTAAGGTGAGTTTTATTGTTAAATTATCGGAAACTGGTAACGCTAGGGTATAGACAACAAATGTACTGAAAATACAGTTTAGCTTACAGAAACTTCTGTAACAAATGGCAAAATCATGCTTTAAAATCGATGATACTCCAGATTTTATCAATAAAATATTGGAAGAAGATGAAATTACAGGAAATTGCATTTGTTAAGAAGTTAAACCACCGTCTTTCATGATAAAAAAAATAAGCCGAAGTGTGCATATCCGAATTAATACATACTGCTCAAACAAAATGAAAGAACACCATAATGTTACAAATAATTGCAGGATGATAAATGTGCACATTCATACTGTAGTAATGCTCCAAAACTTAATATTTGTTTGCCTTTTGAGACTCAGAATTTGAAACCAAATGCGTAATCATTTTACTCACATGTCTTTGTCTGTCATGATGTTTGATGAACGCACTTAACGCTCGAAAAAGCCATATCCGTTGTTTAGTCATACCCGTTAAAATATTTCCCAGCATGCAAATTATCCAACATATATATGAAAAGTATCCAACATATATATGAAAATTATCCAACATATATATGAAAATTATCCAGCATATATATGAACATTATCCAACATATCTATGAAAATTATCCAACATATATATGAAAATTATCCAACAAATATATCAGAATTATACCACATATATATCAAAATATTGCATACATATATGAACTTTTAGAACATATAGCCTGGAAACTGGTAGGTTCGGACACTTTAATTATACGACTGGCGCATGCGTATTGACATTAAGCGAAAAGTAGCAAAAAAGTGCAGGATTATTGAAATAAGAACAATAAACAAACTAACAACAACATGAAATTTCATCAGAACAATCCGAAGACATTTACTTACTAAAAATAGAGAATGACCCATTTGACC
Organism: Dreissena polymorpha; assembly: GCF_020536995.1. Classification (NCBI taxonomy): domain Eukaryota; kingdom Metazoa; phylum Mollusca; class Bivalvia; order Myida; family Dreissenidae; genus Dreissena; species Dreissena polymorpha. The sequence goes on from NC_068356.1 coordinate 7,524,601, forward strand.
TCTCTGTGTCGCTTGGGCGCACCGGTAGGTTCGGACGGCCGGATGTTGTGAAGTTGCATGAGGCTCTCGAAGGGGCATTTACTTTGTTTTTTAGTGCAACGGTATAAGGAGAGTGTCTTCTTCATTTTAAAACAATGAACATACCAAACTGGGCTCAAACGAATAATAAATTGGTACAATTGTGATATAACCATGAGCAAATAAATTTGACGTCAGTAACGTTTTGACGGTCTCAGTTGCAAATGACGTTTACATGTCGAGCTGAAAAAACCGGACTTGTATCCTTTTCGATCGAGACCCCGATATATATATAAAATTTGAAACGACAATATCCTTTTCAGATTTTACACAGCCAAAATTGAAATATGATAACAGTACGGATATGTGTATGGTTTTGCCGTCAATTACAAATATACAAACATCCCTACCGACTTGGTGTTTTTAAGATTGGTGCTTATGTTTCTCGTTTACAAGACTACGCACGATTATATAAATGTTAAGACGAGAACAATATGAAAAGCATGATAAGGGAGAACACGTAACGCAATAATTAATTAACTAAACACAGTGGGGACACAAAAACGTGTCTCCTCTCCTTATGACTCGTTTCTCGTGACAAAAAGATAGATGCGCACAATGACTGCATTTATCGCAATAGGCCCAACTAACAATGTTAAGATAAGGATTTTTTCCGATAGTGGGTAAAAACTCTTACATACACAGCAAACCTAAAAGCAATTTCAATGGAGTTGTTGTGAATTCCACTTGTCGATGGTTGGGGACTCTTCGGAATCGTTGCATTTGTGCCAGTACGGGTTTCTTTTGCATGCTCGTATTCGTACAGCTGTTGCAAGAAAGTGTCCTCGGTTATTTGTTTTCCACTGGGCTTAGGTTTGAATATGGCCTTTTTGCAAGTGCATTTGGATACTTGAACACCTGTCTTTGGTTGCATAGGGCTAGAACTTCTACGGTTGTACTTGTCTTCGAAGTATTTATCAACTGCCTCTTTACCAGTTTTCATTGCAATCACCTTCTGTTAGGGCGTGTCTCCCCTGAAAGTCTCACACAAGAACACTTTTTCAGCCTGAATCTCCTTTTGGTTAAAGGGGTATATTCCCGTCTTTCTAAAGGCCGATACAATATTTAAGGGACTCATTGCATGCAAATATGCCGTGCACGCAATTTCTGCCATGTCGTATTTGGTGACTGATCTACGCATATGCCTATGCATAAATGCAGCGCATTCCCTGTAATAATGACCCTTAAAGAGGCCAAAAAATAGCTACGTCCAATGGCTGCAATATATGTGATGTATGAGCAGGTATGAGCAGGTAATACAAATAAGATAATATTTTTTTAAATGGCCCATCCGTGGATGTGTGAGAACTATGCCCATCAAAAAGAAGCATTATCGGTTGCTTGTCATTCTCTCCACGTCGGACGTTCGGAATGAAATGCTGCTCAAGATAAATTTTTAAAACGTTACTGTTTGACCACCCAGAGTCGGACATACAAAATCTTGAACCCGGAGAGCTACCTTTCATAAGCTCGGGATTCTCCCGTTTCCCTTTAAAAACAAAGAAAGGTGGAACGTGATTGCCCATAGCATTTGCGCACCCAATTACGGTAGTTGTTGTTGATCTCGGGGATGTTACTGATTGCGCCTTTTTATAGGTGGGGGCAATAATGTTAGGGGGGCGATGTTCTGGCTGGATACCGGTCTCATCTAAATTGTAAATGCACTCTGTCTTGTTTAATAAGTCATACTTTTTTAATGTTTCTTCAAGATTTTTAAAATAATGATCCACCGATTCCGGCGTTGCATACTTGGCACGGTAAGATTCAAATGCAATTGGGCGAACAGATGACAGGCGTGTTTTCCATCTCTGTAAAAATCCCGAGACCCAGTCGTTGCTTAAAGGCTTATTCTTTCCCCGTTTACCAAGGCTAAAGGCTAATTCCCCAGCCAAATCTTTGAGTCGACTTCTAGTGGCCCCATATCCGAGCTGTGCCAGTGACTCTAAATACTCCACTTACCTCAATTCCTCCTCCTGGTTAAAGAGTGTCTCCTTGGTTACTGTACCACTTATCCGTCCCGATACTCTATCAGCAAGGGTGGCCCGTGGCACACAAAATTGTGCTGCTGCTCTCCGCACCGACAATCCCTTTTGGACAGCTTCGACAGCCAGAACAAGTGCCTCTTCTGTATCCCTTGTATTTACCATGATATTTCGATGGTTTCGGCTAAAAGAAAGGGTAATACATAGTACACGATATCCATTAAAATATGATATCAAACTTTACTACTATACTAATTGACAGCTAATTATAAACCAGATAACGTTATTTGCAACATAAAAAAATTTACACGGATAAAACTTCCCCATACTCTATTTATTTAAAGCGCCTATTGGTTGTGACGCATAATCATAATATTATGATTGTCTCCCTTTGCTGAATTCCCTGTCGGATATAAGACAGACGATTTTTGTTGATTGCTTGATAAATTTGTGAGTTTCGCCATGGAGACCGTTGATAAATGGTTCGTTTTATGTTTTTCTTACACAAACTTTTTAATTCTTACCTGTTTACGGCGCATTTTGTTGATTTTTCTTACTGGAATACGACAGTGTGTCTTCTTGTTAAAATATTGTCAGAAGATTGGCTCGCGACGTCGCGTTTATACCTTCGATTTTACGTCATTTCTATATGAAAATATCAAACATAAATATGAAATTATACAACATATATTTGTTATGCAATACATATATGGGATTTTATCATATATATTTATCAATTATACAACATATATATGCAATTATACCACACACAAATGGAAATATACAACATACAGATATCTATATGCAATTATACCACACACAAATGGAAATATACAACATGGAAACATTGAATTTTGCAACGTTTGACACGCCATAAAAGTCATAGGGAAAATATATTGATTCATATAACAGACGATAAACGTTTGCAATTTAAAAGTTTGTAAGATTGATGGTACACACAAGAAAATTCTGAAATTACTCATTAATGACGCAACTTAAGAATGTGTGTCTGCAGCATAAAGTACTCTTCACTTAGTGTGCATACACAAATTAAATTAGTTATTCATTTGAATGGAACGATGCCTTTCACGTGTGCTGCAAATGATTGTAGGAATATGAAGCTGGTGTAAAATGTACTTTTAACCAAATTGGTTGAAAGTCAATCCGCTACAAACCACTCATAAAACTCTCGTTTGAGAGGCGACAAAGCTTTCGGCAGTCAATTCTACATTTAGAAATATCACCAGAGTAATGCGTGCATGTCGTCAGTAACCTACGTCTGCTGTGTTAAATTGTCTGATGATGGATTGTTATTATCTCCGATCTTCAACATGTGTTATTGACACAAAATCATGTTAATACCATTTAAACACACAATGAAAATTTTAAGCTAAAAGCAAAACTTTAAATTACCAACTATATTAACAAGCCACTGACCCCACATTTATAACTTTGATAATGTGTCATATATTAGCAAAAAGCAAACCTGCTTACACCAACTATTGAGACACTAAATATATGTCACTGAATCTTATAATAATAATCTTCAATGTTTAATTTTAAAATGTTTCGTGTATAATCAGGATACAAATCGCTTTAGTTACATATGATAATGAAGAAGCAATACAGATATAATAATAAAATCCATATTTATTCATTAAGCTTTTTTCAGAACTAAATTTGTACTTTCAATAACAGTTTCAATAACGATGTACTACTTGGTATTTTCTCTGTATGTAAAGCCTCATGTTGGAAAGTTAAAATGGGAACTTAATAAAAATTGAAGAATGAATGTTCTAAGCTCCAGAGGAGGGGCCAATTATTTAATGAAGCCATCCAATACAACATTGCCTCAGTCCACAGAATTAATTCAGTTCCGTTTGAAAAGCTATTGGCGATAAAACATGTCCATGCAGTTTGCTTCGTGTAACATATTTCACATGTTTATACGGCATGCTTTCAAAAGTAAAGTTATCGGAAACGATGTGAAAGGCAAATGCATTAACGAGGATCAGTACAAAAAAATGAAAATTTGGATATTGTCCAGGACATGGTTTAACAAATATCTTAACGACATATGTAAGAAATGATTGCATTTTTTTCGCACAACGCAGAAAATTATTATTGTATTACAAATAAAAATACTTGTGCACAAAATTAAATAAAAATAAATAAAATCCTTGTGTTACAATTACAATGCTTCAAAATGATTCGTAACTGCAATTTATCGTAAGATGTTTAAATAAACACTTGCAAGACAAGACTAATGCAAATTATATGCTTAACGTTTAAACGTTTTTATTTTTTGACTGTAAATGGAAAAACTGTATTTCCTAAAACTTAATGTGACCGTAGCCTTATCAATATTGATTAGCTAAGAGACCAGCCGCAAAACATCTCTATAGAGGATGAGTTCGGGCATGTATAAATCCTGTTAATCACACATCGCAAGCGCGGAAAGGAATAGTAACATTTTCAGATCATCATCGCAAGACCCGCGGGGTATGAGAGGTACCAGAGACGTTTGAGCGATTTTTTAAAAATACATATTTGGAATTTAATCTTTTTCAAGCATATGACACGTCATTTGAATGTTTTGATTTAATGAAATTGCTTGGACAGTATACATATACGCGTAATAAAAATAATGCGTCCTTCATGTAGTGATCTCGTTATTTTGCAATGGATACTAATGAAAACATCTGTTTAATGTAGGATTTTTTGTTCTGTGTGTGTATGTTTACAATTCCGTATGTTAAACTAATACACACATCATTTAAAAAGAATTCAATACTTTTGTAAGCGTATAATTGTTCATATCGTGCAACTAATTGATGATTCTTGCAAACAGGGTAATGTACACGTTTAGATTATAATTCGCCCTGCTTAAAGGCGGATAATTAGTCGGTCGACAAAATGTATTCGTGTTATTAAAGGGGCCTTTTCACAGATTTTGGCATTTTTTAACTTATTCATTAAATGCTTTATATTGATAAATGTAAACATTGGATCATAAAAGCTCCAGTAAAAAATCAAGAAAAAAAATGAAAAAGGAAAAGAACATTGCCCGGAGCAGGTTTCGAACCAGTGACCCCTGGAGTCCTGCCAGAGTCCTGAAGTAAAAACGCTCTAGCCTACTGAGCTATTCCGCCGAGTACACGTTTTTGACGTATTTTATACGTTATATAAGCAATTTTCTTAGTTTCACAAAATTTAACGACAAAAACAGAACTCTCCAAATTATTCAATCGTTTCGCGTTGCAACGCTTTATAATTTTTAGGTTTTAAAATCGTCAAAAGATGCATATAATGGCTATATTAGAGCATGGTTAATGTCCAGTATTACTGTTTCCTCACAAATATCATAACTAAAACGAAAACTTACGAATCTGAAACAACTTTTTTCAATTTTGTCAATTTACCAAAGCGTGAAAAGATCCCTTTAAAAAACAATAAAGCGATATCTAATTCATTGTCACAAATCATCAATTAAGACCTTCTCATCGATTTACATATTTAATTATTTGATAATACAATTCGTCCAATCTTTGCATACGGATGTGAAATTTGGGGGTTTGAAAACCTGGATGTTATTGAAAATATTCACTGCAGCTCCTTCTCAGGATAGCCAAAACAAAAGTCGTTACCCCAAAATACTGTCTTAATGCTATTTTGCCGATAGCCGCTAGCTATCATAATAAAAACGGGAATGATTAAATATTGAAATGTTTGTTTTACATGAGTCCTAAAGATTAAGCAAGCTTCACTTTCGAAAGGGGAATCATTGACCCCAAGTAGAAACCTGTCGCTTCGCTCAACCGTTTATCCCTCATGAAAACAGCAAATGCACTCTCTGCAGCCAAAATAATATCGCTGACGAGATGCATTATCTTCTATTACGTCCGTTCGTTCAAGCAAAAGGAGCTAAATACATCCCCCGTAAATATCGGGTACATCCAAATGTTATCAAATTGAAAGATCTGATGTGTTCTTCCAGCCATTGTAAATTTCGAAATATGGCACAATTTATGAAATCCATACTTTTTCAAGCGCTAATAATAAAATACTGCGTAATGTTATATAAACCAACAACGCATGACTCATCTTGGCTATAACTAGCATCTTATTTATAATTTGAAGATTCTAAGCACACCTATTTGGTCTCTGTACTAAACCTAACATACAATTTATGTACGCGTACAAAGCCTACAATGTTATACTCATACAACAAATAGTTCCCATGTTCACTCTGTTAATGTATGAGCAAATTATAATCATGTAATTACTTGTGCACGGCGCATCATGGTAAAACACGTTACAGGTATTTAATTCATCACTGAATTGTAACCATAGTGAGGGTATCTTAATGCTGTACACACTCCAGTCACTCTATCAATGAAATCCCACACTTACTACCGACCAAACAAAATTTAACATCCCTTACCGTATTCGCTGTATCCCAGTTACACATAACCCATTGCGGCATTTATGAAAATGTTTTCAATCGGAAACTGTCAGATATTTTACATTAATTATATAAAAATTGGTGTATTTAAACGCAAGTAATTGTCTTTAATCGGGTTTTCAGCCAATTTTGATGTTTAACTAGTGCCGTAGTGGATGGTGGTAAAATAACAAACTTGCATGTTACATTTCATTAGCATTTTAACATTTCGGGACAACAATTGACCAATAAATGTTTTCTTTCAGAAATCAATTTGTTATCCGCCAAATATGCCTAATTATCAAGGCAGATTAGCATAATGATGATGGTCTTGTTCACCAAAACTGTGTGCATGAACGTGATAAATGTCCAAGGCAAACGTATACTAAAATTAAATCAAGCTTTTAATCTGAACACATTATAAGAAGAATTTAGAACGTGTGATTCAGTCTGTACTGACAATATATCAAATTAACCAAATGTTACATGATGGAATACTGAACTACATGTACTTGTATATAATATTAAAAGTATTTATTTTTAACTGAACATGAATATTAAATAAAAGTTTTATCCAATAGATGGGACCAAGTTCATTCTGTGGTGTTTTCGAAATGCTTTTTCAACGAATTTCGTTAACAAACCATTCAATTTAAAATAATTATATAAATAAGATGATTTTCATATGAAAGAACAATTTTGTAGTATGGAAATTTATTAATTGTATAATGTACTTCAAAGACTGTAACTTTACCAATGTATATATAGCTTATCATAGACATAAATATAAAAATCTTCTAAGTGTACAATTATTGTGTAAACTGAAGCCAAGCACAGCTTTCACCTTTCGTGGTACATGTGTTTTATTTATTGGAGAGAGCACTTCTTTAAATTAAAACAAGGTAATGTAAATTTAAATAATTATAGTTATTTAGAATTGAAATTAATTTGGTGATTTGTTCACACAAAACATTTTATTTTCTGTTCTTATCGTATTTTTGTAATATTATGTAAATGCCGTTAATATAATTTCCATGACATTTCCATAACTATTGTTTTCTTTTAAACTGTTGTAACACTATTTATAAACTTTGTACATGCACTTGCACATGTTTCAAGTTTTGGGGATACATGAAAAAATCTTAAACAAAAGAACGTACACTTGTGATGCTATGAATTAAAATGTTGCAATTATTTATGAAGGTGTGTATTTGAAATATTATTTGTTAAAACATAGAAATACAACAATTACAACTGCATATAAAGCTTTTTTGAAACAACAACAACACAAACAGCTGTTTATTCAATGGTAGATGTTTATAACCAACGTAAAAAATATTGTGATTGTTTTACATTTACGGACCAGAATGTTTTTTCTTGTGCACAAAAAGATACTTAAGGATGTAGTTATTTTCTGAAATCATGTAACTAATATGGCTAATAAAGAATACGTTTGTTCGTTTGGAAATAAACAGTCTTTGCTTATTTCATTGATTGAAATATTTATAGCGTGTATATCACTTTAGTATATATTCCACTGCTACCATTTATACAGTATACAATAAAAACCAAATTATATGCATACCAATCGTCCTCAGTACATCAAGGGCAGTGCCTATCAACACGACTCATTACCGCAACACCTCGAATTACATCCAAGCTCTTGTGACTTATATATCTTCTTTCCTCGCGAGAACTTGATAAGTTCAATAAAACATTGCGTTAAAATTTACGAAAACCAAATCGTATTGTCGGGTGGAAGACAGCGCGTTAAAAAGCGGCGGACGGTGGTAGCAGCAATCAGGGGTTCGTCAGTAACACAAAGGAGTGATATTCCGGTCTGAAGGAATCGGAGAAAGGTACAAGGTTACCGTTGCCTTCCTCAGATGGTCATTAACTGATCATAGACTTTGAACACATGATAAAATATCATTACATTAACATGAAGTGAACAGATTACAGTTATAAAAGTCAGTATACAAGTGCAAGTGATAATTAGCAAAAATTAAAATGAAGAAAACGCGAGTAAAATATTTGTTTTATTTTATGTTATTTAAAGTATTGTTTAAATATATTATTGTTTTATTGTAAATTATATTTACATACTTTAATTATTTAGAAAATAACACAGATTTACATTAAACAACAAACAAGCTACAACTTTAAATCCATCCATGTGTTGAAGGACTTTACTTTAAATGCATAATACCAGTTACCGCAGGAAAGAACCCGCACGATGTTTTTTCTGCCTATTAGGGACGAATTGATTGACAACAAGCAAACTTTGCTTGTACTTTACTTTGATTTTATCTGAATCCCCCCCATAGAACAGACGACATATTGCATTAAAATAAATTTATCCCGTTGAGTGCATCATTAACGCGACAGCCTCTTAATTTCTCCACACTCAAATGAAACCTTTCAACAACTATTTGAAAATGCAAGTTTTCACCAGTAATTAACTAATTATTTGCACTTTTAGTCTAAGAATTGCCGTCTGGTTGTTCCGAATAAGGAATATTGAAATTGTTTTTGTGTTATTTACATAGACATTTTTGAGTGCCAAAATTTTAAAATGACACTACATAATTACCTGTTTAAGAGTGTACATGAAAACATTTCGCACACATTATACCATAGGTACCATGTTAATAAAAGACGGCTGCGCAAACGAATTAATTCAGATTCAAGAAAGCGTTTATATGTTCTTATTAATCCTACTATTTTCTATGTCCTGACAATTTTACAATTTAAAAAATCGTATGACTAAATTCCGTCGAAATATTCGAATAAGTCAATCGAATGTAGTTTTTATCCTGAAAGTGGCGCTTTATTTTAGTTCAAACGATATACTTTTGATGTTGTTATTATATGCTGTGATGTAGTGATTTTATTGTTGTTACAAATTAATTGAATGACGTCAGTTAGTGTATTTACCAGAATTTAGAACTATAGCTACCGCTTGTCACGTATCCTCCGTACTCCTATTACCGGTGTACCCGAATTACCGGTGATATTTGTAAATACGCTACTACGTCACAGCATTTACAACTTCCGTCGGAAACTTTGTACTATTTTTGCCGGTAGCTGTCAAAACGAAAAATACACTAAATAATGTCTTTTCTTCGGTAAGTAGGTATTAAAACACGAATGCCCATGTATTTTTTCGTTATTTACGCACACAATCTGGTTGATCATTCAGTTTTCTCATGAAAAGTATCATTTTGAAAAGTCCGTCTGCAAATGTTTACATGGTAGACAACAGGTGCGCGTTTCCATAACCCCGATGTACATATCTCCACTTTGCATTACTGAGCGAAACTTCTCACTTGTCATGAAGATCCTAATTATTGAAATGATTATTCTACCAAAGATTTAAAGGTAAGTTAGAAATCTTTTGTCTTGTTTAGTTTCAGTTCCCACCTGTGAAGAACAAAAAGCGTCAGTATGAATCAAACCAGCTGTTTATGGCATATAAACAAGTTAAAGAAAATGGCACTTCAGTTAGGAAAGCTGCTCAAATGTATGGTGTACCTGAAAGTACTCTAAGGGACAGAACTCTAGGTCTGCAACCTGTACCAGAAACAGATACATTCCTTATCAACTCTGGTCCATCCCCTGTATTGACATTAGGTGAAGAGATTGAACTTGTTGAGCATGTTTCATACATGGCTAGTATTAGTTACGGGTATAGCCGGGCTGAATTCATCAATATTGCAACTGATTTTGCAGTGTCTCTTGGTCGGAAAGTGTCAACAGATCCCCCTTTTGGTAATTCTTGGTTTGAAGGTTTCAAGAGACGTCATGAACAGTTGACATTGGCAAAGCCTCAAAAGTTGTCACAACTTCGTGCCAAATGCACTTCAAATGAAGTCCTTGATAAATATTTCAATGAGCTCAATGATGTTTTAGTCAAGAATGAGTTAACAAACAAACCAGAAAATCTTTTTAACATTGGTGAAACAGGATTCCTCATGGAACATAACCCTAAGAATGTAATATGGTTAAAGAACACAAAACCACAAGCTATAACATCAAATCGTGGTGAAACAGTCACCATCGTGGCATCTGTTAACGCCGTTGGGAGTCGAATTCCTCCTTATTACATTTTTCCTGGTGACCGCTGGAATGATGAGTTATTGAAAGGCTGTTGTCCAGGTGCGAATGGTACTGTCACAGAAAATGGGTGGTCCAATTCAACTGTATTTTTACAGTACATGAATACACATTTTTTTAAACATGCTCCATCCAATGGCTTTCCTTTGTTAGTGCTTTTTGATGGACACAAATCACATGTTTATCTGACTTTAAGAGATTGGGGTAAAGAGCACAATGTGATATTTTTTGTACTACCACCCCACACCTCTCATGTCACACAACCCTTGGACGTTGGCTGCTTCGGACCTTTAAAAAGTGTCTTTTACAGTGAATGTCAAACATTTTTGAGAAATAATCCTGGTCTTCAGATTACCCGTTTCAGTATTGCTGAATTGTCAAGTAAAGCATATAACAAGGGTCTTACTCAAGAAAATCTCATATCTTCATTCAAAAAAGCTGATGTGTACCCTGTGCAGAGGAACCAGATTCTCCCTTCAAAGACAGCCCCATCAATTATTTACAAAAATACACAGGCTGTAGTCATTCATGAAAACAAAACAGAAAGCTTTTTAGAAAAAAAGAAAAATTACAAAAGTTATTGAAAAGCCACAGAAAAGAAAATAACAAACATCGGCCACTGGTAACTTGATGTCACCATCAAAAGAAAGTAAAACTGAAAAAAAATAGATGTTGTCACAACAACAAAGAAAACAACTAAGGCGAAAACAAGTAAAGGTTCCGAAAAAAGAACAAAAACAAACTTACATTCCAACAAACATAGTCCCCACAACCAAGCACCTCTGGACTTAATGCACCTCACAGTCACATTGATGATTGTGACTCTGATCTGACTGATGATGACGCTGACATCACTCAATGTTGTGTGTGTGGCAACACCCCACCAGATGCAATAAACTTTATTTACACATAAGAAATTATTCAGTGGGGTAAATGTGACAAATGTAGCCACTGGACTCATCTAAAATATTATACTCCAGTGCGGTGTTTGAGAGGAAATTCAACATTCCTGTGCCCTCATTGTGAAAATGAGTGCTAATTGTTTTCTGGTCCATTTATATACGAATACCATGTCTCTGAAACATGATATCAGACATTATGTTATTATATGCTAAGTTAAAAATATACAAAACATATCACATGCAAATACAAGAAAGAGTAAATGCAAAAGGTAGAATTAGAACTGACCTTATATAATGGCAACTCTCGTAGTATAAATATATATGTTAAAAAAAGATGTGAACAGGTCTGTGTCCAAGTTGGAAGTGACCAGGTAGACTAAGGAAAGGGCGGGAAAATCACTGGTCAAGCCTGACTGAACAATTACATAAACTGGACATATGATAATCACATGCTTGACTGACTTAAACTTTTAGACTAGCCACAGGATAACTGCTTAAAGGGATCTTTTCACGCTTTGGTAAATTGACAAAATTGAAAAAAGTTGTTTCAGATTCGCAAATTTTCGTTTTAGTTATGATATTTGTGAGGAAACAGTAATACTGAACATTTACCATGGTCTAATATAGCCATTATATGCATCTTTTGACGATTTTAAAACCTAAAAATTATAAAGCGTTGCAACGCGAAACGATTGAATAATTTGGAGAGTTCTGTTTTTGTCGTTAAATTTTGTGAAACTACGAAGATTGCTTATATAAGGTATAAAATACTTCAAGTATGTGTACTCGGCGGAATAGCTCAGTAGGCTAAAGCGTTTTTACTTCAGGATTCTGGCAGGACTCCAGGGGTCACTGGTTCGAAACCTGCTCCGGGCAATGTTCTTTTCCTTTTTTTAATTTTATTCTTGATTTTTTACTGGAGCTTTTACGAGCAAATGTTTACATTTATCAATATAAAGCATTTAATGAATAAGTTAAAAAATGCCAAAATCTGTGAAAAGGCCCCTTTAATAAGTAAACCATTGAAACACCATGAGTTTAAGGGAAATAATACCATTAAAACAGAACAAATGAACAGAATACTTGAAATGAATATTTTAACCCTGTTATATCATTCATATTAAATGTCATTGATTGTTTGAAAATTGATCTTAACATATTTTAAACTTTGACATATTGTTTGTATATATTCGACAGTACGGAAGTTTAGTTCAGTAAACTGTGATTTTTTGAAAATGTGTTTTGTATATGTCATCACCGGTAAAAGAAGTAAACAGTAGAAACCAAAATTGCGGACAGTGACCTACTTCTGTGATGGATTAAAATGAGTTTTCGTTAACATATAAGATAGGTTTCGTGTTAACTTGAGGAAAAATGAATGATTCTGATAATGATATGAAGTTTTTTTTACGGAAGTTGCATTTAATATTATTTATTTACAAATGAATGCTTACGTCACCGGTAATACGGGTGCCCAGGATACATCTCAAATCAAACATGTCGGGAACAACGGCTATTATCATTCTTTTTATGACGCGTTTTTGTATGTTAATTTTGGCCTGATTGTATTTATGCAACAATGTCACTTGAAATAACAAAACAGGTCACCAGGTAAAATTCTACAATTGGTATGCCTCTTGATCTCAGGCTGCATGGGCAGTCATTTTCTCCCCGTGAGTGTTAAATGTTGCGCTGTTTGTATTGTCCGCTAGCGTGTACTAATTGTTCACCCCCCTCTCCAATTCCTCAAATAATTATTACCTAGGAAAATGTATGTTGGTTATTTTTCTAAGTAGATCATACTTAACCATGTCATGTGAAAATTATGTTTATACGACTATATTGTTCTGTATACTCATGTGTTGCAATTGTAACTTGAGTTAAATAAAGTTCTGTTCTGTTCTGTTGTGTTCTGTTCTGTTCAATTGATGAATTGCTTTTGTTAGCGGTTCTAGATCATGTTAATATCACCAAAACACGCAGTGCGTATTGCATATTTAAAACTGAATGCAATAATTAAGAAATAGTAAACCCAACTGAGGTCCCTATGGCATTATAGTGACCAGTCAGGCAGCCACAAACCGTATACGGCTTCGGTCCATATACAGTTTTTGGCTGCCTGGCTGGTCACTATAATGCCATTGGGACCGAAGTGGAGTTTACTATTTCTTATATTACACCGAAGAGTGTCCCCTGTATCATTGTACAGTGTTTTACCGGCTTCCGGTACTTTTGTTTTTCATGCAGCTGAATGCGCAAACAATGACGTATATCGTGTGACGTAGTTTCTCTGACGAAACATTCCAGTTGGAGTTAAATTCTCTGGATGTCGGACGTGGTGTTTTTTAACAGTTAGTTATTTGTTTACGGCATCGAATGAATGCAAACCGTATTTCGGATTGTGTGTTTATCATACATAATGTAAACTTCGATAGGAATACAATAAAATAGTGTTATTTAAAATAAGTTTCGATAAAGGGATGGAGGAATAGAAAATGGAAGTGAATATCGTTTCGACTTTATTGTTATAAACATTGGATTAACGTTGGCATTGAGATAAGCGTTTCGTTTATTCTAAATTAAGTTGTTGTTTTTTACTCTTGTTAAAGCTGAAATAGTGTCAATGCTGTTCAATAAAACGCTTCAACACAGTGCACATTTAGTGGTATGTAACCCCGAACGGTCCATATACAAAATAGTGACCGGTCCATATACTCTTAGGTTTCTCTATCGCATTTTACAGACTGAAACCGGTCATATAGATATAGAAGGACCAATATCTCTGAGGTGTAATATTTCTATTTATCTCTCATGTATGACGTCGATAATTTGTACTAAATAAAAAGGAAAATTATTTAAACCAGCCATTTAGGAACCAAATGCACGGCTCTTAAAGTGGCCTTTTCACGTTTTGGTAAATTGACAAAATTATTTTTTGTTTGTTTCAGATTCGCAAATTTTCATTGTAGTAATGATATTTGTGAAGAAACAGTAATACTGAACATGACATGCTCTGAAATATCAATTATATGCATCGTTTGACGATTTAAAAACCTGAAAATTATAAAGCGTTGCAACGCGAAACGATAGATTTATTTGGAGAGTTTTGTTGTTGTCGTTATATTTTGTGATACTACGAGGATTGCTTATATAAAGTATAAAATTCATCACGCATTGTTTTAGCACGGATGGCCGAGTGGTCTAAGCGATAGACTTTTACTCCAGGGGTCAGTGGTTTGAGCCCAGTTGAGGACTACTCTTTTTCTTTTTTAAATTTCATTCTTTTTTATTACTGAAGCTTTTCAGATCCAATGTTTACATTTATCAATATAAAGTATTTAATGACAAACTACAATACATACCAAAATCTGTGAAAGGGCCCCTTTAAAATTATCTCAGTAGATCTCATTCACAGGAACGTGAATACCAAAAAGCCCATGAATAATCACCATAATGTCTCTGAAGACGCGCACAAAGTCGATTGCCTACGTAAGAGTATTAAAAGCTCTTAGCAATGTTATCTTGGCTACAATGACATTCATTTATTTAATTTATTAAATGTTCACGATCAGTTCCAAGTAAATGGGTCTGGCTTCTTAGATAACAAATCAATATAGCGACAACATGAACCAGAATGCGCGAATGAAAATGCTGATCTAAATATACTGTGGCCGCATATTTTCGATTAAAGCGGCTCACTATATACCTCATAATATGTTATCATTCAAAACATCGGTTTAATATTGATTTCATTGTACTTTTGTATTTTTACAAATATGCGTATTATATACGTACAGTGTATATTCCTTATTGTCGCAAACTCATAAATTCTCATATCGTGCGACTAATTGATGCTCATAGGAATAGAGATTTCACGCAGCGCTTTCAATATGATGCAAACAGGATCAGTAACGTTTTTTCATAATACCTCGCTGGGCTTATACGAAGATAAATAGTCAGCCGATAGAATTTATGTATTCAAACACAGTAATAGGTCGCTATATTTGCTATAATAGACCCGTTAATGTTAAAACATTGCATAATTTAATTTTACTATTAAGCACAAAAGCTCGCCACGAACGAAGAGTATTGACCGAATGCACATCAGTTATAAAGATACGTACATACATACTTATTAACCTTTATACATTTCGGCCAAGCGTCATCTATTTTTCCAACCGTATTTCCTTAGATCCGAAGTAACATAAACAGCATTGTCAGAGGCTGTGGTGCAAATGTATAAATAAATAAATAAATAAATAAATAAATATATATATATATATATATATATATATATATATATATATATATATATATATATATATATATATATATATCTGTCGATTTCTGTCGAAGCATTCTGAATATTTTCATAAAATATGTTTGTTTTTCTCTGCTGATTGTGTTTCCGCCATTTCTGAGCTAATCCGTTGTCTGTTTCCGGGTTTGATAAATGCTCTATTTTAAAACAAAACAACTACATAGTAATGGGTTAGCTCATAACTCACAGGTTAATTTTTACACGCGTCTTACATGTAAACAAAGCCCGTCTACAACTTTCCCTAAGTTTGTGCCGTCACTTATTTCTAATACAATACAAGATAAGTATTGATGCAAAGCATCAAAGGGCGTCGGGAATTTCAGTGTAAAAGGCACTCAATGAAGCTACATGGAACGATTTTTTTTCTACTGTAAATATTAATATATTGGCCGATTATTTTAATCAAAATAGAAAAAGATACTGGTATAACCATTATCTATGATTTAGTGTTATAACCCCCAAATAACCATTATCTATGGTGTTGTGTTATAACCCCCAAATATTCCATAGTTCATTTTATTAACATTGGTTTCCTTTTTTACTGGCATCCGTGTGCAATTTTCATTAATGGAACAGAACTGTGTAGGTTTTAAAAAATCTGCTTCATCTCACAAAATGCGTATTGATAGTGTCACCTAAAAAAGTTCATACCAAAGGGTCCATACCACCTGGATAGTAATACGTGTCGCGCTTCGCGCTCTATATGTGGTTCTTAAAAAATAACTCCGAGGAGTGCTTGACTCTAGGGAAACGGGTTGCTGGGACACAGCTTCTCCTTGATAAGCGGCTGCTTCCTTTATCACAACTAATTGTTACAATCAATAATACGTGTCGCGCTTCGCGCTCTATATGTGGTAGGGATAGTACTTAGGGCCTATGATAGACAACCATAAACAACAACAAAAATACATGCAAAATAGATGTGTTGTTTGCATTTATTTGTTAATATAAAAACACGTGTATTTTTTTGTAAGATATTTAAGAGATGTAAGAAATTTTAATTAACGTTGTTCCACGCGGCATCCATTAATTTTAATAGAAATGTGCAACGTTGTATTTAGGTCGCATTAAAACGCAGTATTTTTAAATTCTATTTAAAATATTATAAATATATATATATATATATTAAAAATATAATATATATAAATGATCCCCGCCTGGGAATCGAACCCACCAACTCCCGATCGCTAGGCGGACACCTCATCCACTACACCAGACTGTTGCAAGTTTCAAATAAAAATGTTGACTATTTATTTAAAGTTTCACCGGTTCGCGTATTTGCCCGTCCCTGTGATCTTTTATTAGTGCCCAGTCCCTGTGTTTAGCTATTAATTAAAAGAATTAACTTTGCATTATTGGCAATAAATGTTGCAATAAATATAATATGCACAAATGCAGTACTTATTTACACTAATTTACACAAAAATTCACCACTATGCAAGATATTCTTAAAACAAAAATATATACATTGATCAGTACAATAACTGCTCCTCCCATAAGCGAAAAAAAATGCATTACATACTAGTCGCCGCTCTCCAGAACGACGCCAATAAGTACTGTCTCTGTTGAATATAATTAACAAATCGAGTATTGACTGTAACATACTTATTTATTTCCAGAAACGATCATGCCGGAAATTGTTTTATTTGTGCCATAATATATACTGATTGTTTTTGCATCAACGGCTTTCTGGTGATACATAAGAACATGACCGATTATTTAAGGACAATAACGTTGTTTACCATAAGATTTGCTGGATATTTAATCAAATAAAAAGGGTTTGTAAAATTAGGACTCTCTGTCAATACTGAGAACTCCTTCAAGTCAACACTGAGAATCTCGTTCAATGTTGTCTCAAATAAAAGATAGAAAATACCACGTATTGTACCAAACGCTTACATTTATTTTGTTGTTTATTGTCTTATTCCTCCAGTGAAATAATGAAAGTAATTTTGCACTTAATCATGCAACTGATTGACAAGTGTAGATATTTAATCATCGACCGAACCCACGGTAAATATGTCATTACATTTACCGTGGGAAAAGTTGCAAATACAAATTCGTTTTTAGTTGTGAGCGATAGCTCACAACTAATGTAGAGAGGCAGTTTTGCAAGTCAGTCTGCTATTAGCTACGCTAGGAACGATAACTGGAAGTCAGTCTGCTGTTAGCTACGCTAGGAACGATAACCACTGCTTGTTTATACTTCCCCACTGGTACACTGCAGCAGACAGCCTGTATATAAACAATAGGTTTAAGAGCATGTGCGGCGATATTGGCCATTCTAGTGTTTATAACAGCTTGTGCGACGACATTGGCCAGTTTATCATTGAAATATGTACATATTGGCTGCTTTTAGGGAAAACGGGGCTTAATGCTGCATTAAAAGTATGTCAGGTGGGCAAAATTGTTGCGCAATGGTTTTAAAAGAAAATAGATAAAGTTTTAGATACACATAACACAACATGTACATGATTATAGACTTGTTATTCTTTAGCAAGGCAACCAAACTTTTAAAGATGGTTGCCAGTGCAGCAACCAATTGTGAAAAAAAGAGACATATTGTTGTTATTTTGTCTATTTCTATAACATAAATATGAGGATAAACAGTGCACACACATCTCGACCTGTGCTTTAAGACACACTCTTTATAAATTTGAATGGATTGTGTTCATTTCAAACTTGCGATATAAAAAGCTATAACATAATTTTGAAAACTGAGTTGCGTCTAAGATTATGCAATAGCGAACAACTTCAGTGCCTTCAGCGCATTGATTATAAATGTTGATGAACCAGCGTACAACAAATGAAATTACACTAAAAAACGTGTATGGAGCATTTATTAGAACGATCGTTTGATCGTATAACGGTAATTACGACGAAGAAGTATTCAAATAGCGTTACATTAGACAAAACAACAACAATAGCCAGCGTTTTATGCTTTTAATAACACGTCGTTTAATTTCAATTCGACATTGGAGACAACGTTAAATTATTTTTGAATATGATATTTGTATAGTTTAATAGCACAGTAAAAAAGCATAGTATGGGTAAACGTGTGTTCAGACAATGACCAAAAAATAAATCATGCTCTGCACATCCATTACCTTTTGAGCAGGTTTTCTTGCATGCAAACATTTCAAACACGAAACATGTATTCGTAATAAACGTCGCAAACATAAGTAGTGGTTTTTTTTTAGGACGAGGGATATCTTTCATATGGGAGTACACATATATACACGCAATGTCAGCAATTGTGCCATGTAGAAGGCCAGAAATTTGTGACAATATAAAAAGTCGTATTACAATTTTAAATTATAAACTTTTGAAATAAATAAATTACAAAGTATCCTGCAGCATAGGATTTCGAAAAAGGATATTATGCCATATGCGGCCAGCATAAATTTAGCCCAGTCTGAGCAACCATGCCCGCTTCTCTGTCCGCTTAAAAGTCAGTCAAGGTTTCTTGGTGTTATTTGCGGACATTATGACTCCTCATAACAGCATACGGATGGAATAAACACGTTTTCGCATGGCCCGGCTCATTAAAAAAGCATTCCATTAAGGTAATTCATGTTGTCATGACCTATTAATTTTTGAAGCCATAACAACAACTATTTAATGTCTTTTTAATGTTGCAATACTGTGAGAAATATGCGCAGGACATTGCTCCTTGGAAATAGCTGCAACAAACCAATATATTTTCATTTGAAAGAGCAATGTTGTAGTTTGAAAATTGATTAATTGTATAATGTACTTTAAAGACTGTAACTTGACCAATGTATCTATAGCTAATCATAGACATACATATGAAAATCTTTTAAGTGTACAATGATTGGGCAAATTGAAGCACAACACAGCTTTCACCTTTCGTGTTAGATGTGTTTTATTTTTTGGAGAGAACACTTTGATGTAAAACTTTTTTAAATTTAAACAAAGAAATGTACATTTAAAATATTCATCCAACTAAGAATTGAACATATTTTGGTGATTTGTTCACACCAACTATTTTCTGTTCTTAATGAATTTTTTTGTAATATTCTGTCAATGCCGTTAGTATAATTTCAATGACATTTCCATAATTAGTGTTTTTAGCTCACCTGAGCACAACGTGCTAATGGTGAGCTTTTGTGATCGCCTTTTGTCCGTCGTCCGTCGTGCGTCGTCCGTCGTGCGCCGTCAACATTTGCCTTGTGAACACTCTAGAGGCAATATTTATTGTATGATCTTCATGAAATTTGGTCAGAA
Organism: Dreissena polymorpha; assembly: GCF_020536995.1. Classification (NCBI taxonomy): domain Eukaryota; kingdom Metazoa; phylum Mollusca; class Bivalvia; order Myida; family Dreissenidae; genus Dreissena; species Dreissena polymorpha. The sequence continues at coordinate 7,544,692 of NC_068356.1, forward strand.
CATTTGTCCAACTGAAACCTCGACTGAGTTCGAAACTGGGTCATGCTGGGTAAAAAACTAGGTCAGTAGGTAAAAAAAGAAGAAAAACCTTGTGAACACTGTAGAAGTCACATTTGATGCCCAATCTTCATGTAACTTTATCAAAATGTTTGTCTAAATGATATGTTGGTTGAGTTCAAAAATGGTTCCGGTCCGTTGAAAAACATGGCCGCCAGTGGGCGGGGCAGTATTCCTTATATGGCTATAGTGAAACCTTGTGAACACTCTATAAGTCACAATTTTTGCCCAATCATCATGAAGCTTGATCAAAACATTGGTTTCATTGATATCTCGGACGAGTTCGAAAATGGTCCAGATCGGTGAAAAAAACATGGACAGTTTTTCTTATATGGCTATAGTAAAACCTTGTTAACACTCTAGAGGCCACATTTATTGTCCAATCTTCATGAAATTTAGTCAGATGATTGGTCTGTATGATTTCTTGGATGAGTTCGAAAATGGTTACGTTTGCTTGAAAAACGTGGCTGCCAAGGTGCGGGGCATTTTTCCTTATATGGCTATAGAACAACCTTGTGAACACTCTAGAGGCCACATTTATTGTCCAATCTTCATGAAATTTGGTCAAAAGATTGGTCTCAATGATATCTTGGATGAGTTCGAAAATGGTTACGTTTGCTTGAAAAACATGGCTGCCAAGGGGCGGGGGATTTTTCCTTATATGGCTATAGTAAAATTTTGTTAACACTCTAGAGTTCACATTTATTGTCCGATCTTCATGAAACTTGATCAGAATATTCATCCCAATAATATCTTGGACAAGTTGAAAAATGATGCCCGTTGGTTGAAAAAATGTTCTAACCAACTTAGTAAAACCTTGTTAACACTCTAGAGGCCACATTTATTTTCCGATCTACATGAAGTTGGTCAGAAGATTTGTCCTAATGATATCTTGGATGAGTTCGAAAATGGTTTCGGTTGCTTAAAAAACATGGCCACCAGGGGGCGGGGCATTTTTCCTAATATGGCTATATATCATGCTTTTGTGAAACCTTGTGAACACTCTAGAGGCCACATTTATTGTCCGATCATCATGAAACTTGGTCAGATGATTTGTCCCAATGATATCTTGGATGAGTTCGAAAATGGTTCCGGTTGGTGGAAAAACATGGCCGCCAAGGGGGCGTGGCATTTTTCCTTATATAGCTATAGTTAAACCTTGTTAACACTCTAGAAGTCGTATTTATTGTACGTTCATCATGAAACTTTGTCAGAAGATTTGTCCCAGTGATATTTTGGACAAGTTCGAAAATGGTTCCAGTTGCTTGAAAAACATGGCCACCAGTGGGCGGGGCATTTTTTCTTATATGGACTTATGAATCTTCTTGAAACTTTGTCAGTATATTTGTTTAAATGATACCTTGGATGTGTATGAAAATGGTTCTGGTCTGTTGAAAAGGTGGCTGCCAGGGTGTTCACTAGTCATGAAAGTTGGTAAGAACATTTTGTTCTAATGACATCTTGGGCTGCACAGAACAGGTCAGTTCCTTTGAATCTCAGGTGAGCGACTTTGGGCCTTTCAGGCCCTCTTGTTTTTTAAACTGTTGTAGGGCCACTCCAAATTGATATGTTGGTCGTCGGATTTGCCGCACCTATTTTTTCAAAATGGAAAAAAAAAAATTACCGCTCGCACTCATTTTTGTGTCCTTCTGTAACTATAGCGCATGTTGTTTTTTTAATTTGTTAAAATAAAATAAAAAAGCGATCTAGCAGAAACGATTTTGACGCTGAATACGAATGCCAAATATAGTGTTTCGTAACTTTTTTAATTGATAACTGCAGACGCTAAAAATTCGATCGGGACGACCAGGAAAATGGCTTCCTGCGCGAGCAGGACATTTTCGCTGTCGTGACCGTTTTAACAAATTGCGGTAGCCTACCCTTAAAAATATAAACGCATCTTCTACGTTCTGTGACTTATTTCAATGTGTTTGTTTACGTTCGAACATGCAACTATCAGCAGATACCGTTGAAGCATGTTCAATTTCAAACAACATCGGGAAACATGACGTAACTCGTAAGATTGTTTATACTTTTTCTTCGTTAAATGGGCATATGGGCGGTATTTCCCTATATGTAGACACATTTTTTCCTATAACACAATTATAAGTGAACAAAAAATAAACATAAAATCATTAAATGCTGGTTCTTAAAGTTTCACAGGGACAATTTTTATAATTGTTTAAATACATGGTTGATGAAACATGTTTAACAGCTAGGTCCGTGTATTTCAGTAACATCAGATAAGTTCTTTGTAATGTATAAATTTATTTCAGAAAAATACCATACCGTAGTAGCCATCGATATGCCATTTTTAAAATAAGGTAGCGACCATGGATAATATGCATGTTCGACTGTCTTTCATTATAATTTTGATGTTTACCCCTCTTCAAGTGCTATTGCAACATGGTATACCTTTTCACAGCTTGCAACATGGTATACCTTACATAGCTTTCACTGTTTAAAACTTCAAACAAATATTAACAGCAGTAGGTAGACATGTGCCCTCACTTCAATGATATTATTACATGTATATTTCGTGGTCAAAGGTCATATGCAACTTACTCCATTAAATATGAGATCGATATATATTCTTTGTATAAGAATTTATTTGAATGTAAAAAATAGCTGGTTAAACCTGTATTTCTTGATAATGCAATATTTTTCTATCGAAATGTGATTTTTTTTTATTCTTCGCTCTTCGCTCGCTCGAGCATTTTCCTGTTTCAATTTTTTTATATATTTTTTTCGCTCGCCTCTTCAACTTAAAAAAAATCCGTAGACAAACAAATCAATTTGGAGCGGCCTAACAGTATTTTGAAACTTTGTATATGCACATGCACATATTGATGTTTTTGGGGATATGTGAAAAAAGCTCAACAAAAGAACATACACATGGAGTAAACAAAGTTATCATCATTTTGCTGACAAAAACAGGTAAATATTGTTATTCAGCTTAATAAATACAAACATTATTTCCACCTTTATATTGTCTCTAATCACCACAAAATTGTTAATTGATAAGTATTTTCCATGCTACAGTATATGTTGACATTTTTTCACAAGAAAGTAACAACCCCTGTAATGTCTTTTTTAAGAGCATTTATACAATGCAAATCTTGATATTGGAACAGTCTATCAGTATCCACGACTTTCCAGAAGGCGGTTTGACACTATCAACACAATCATTTTGACGTTTACAGACCATTAACATTAGCAAAATAAGCAAGAATTTACTTTGATTTTATCTGAACTAACCCCATAGAAAAGACGACATATTGCATTATTTATCCCTTTGATCGCTTCATTAACGCGACAGCCTCTTAATTTCGCCACACTCGAACGAAACCTTTCAACAACTATTTGAAAATGTAAGTTTTCACCAGTAATTAACTTATTATTTGCACTTTAAGTCTAAGAATTGCCAGGTTTTTCCGAATTTGGGATTTGAATTTTATTGTGTTATTCTCATAGACTTTTTTGAGTGCCACTAAGACTTTGTTCAGATTCAACGAAGCGTTTATATGTTCTTGTTAATCTTAGTATTTTCTTTGTCAAGACACTTTTACAATTTAAATAAATCGTATAAATTGTATAACTAAATTCCGTCGATATGTTTGAATAACAGTTAAAAAACGATTCCTATTTATAAATGTCAATTTATAAATATTTTATTCGCATGATTTCATAATCTTTATGACGAAAACCAATTAAAGACCAGTGTGAAACAAAACATACAATTTGTATGAATTCCAACTGTTTGTTGGCTGAACGTAGTTTGGCGCAATGAAATTGCTTTTTTTCTGTTATAAAATGGCTTACATTCGTTCCTATGTTTTATAAGTTTGGATTTTGATAGCAACATTGCAGCGGAGTGTTTTCAAATTGTGATGATCAAACGGCGGTGATTGTAGAAGCCGTGTTTTAATTGGAGGTCAGAAAGATCTTTTCGGCCATTATAATTCGTTTTAAACCACGAACAATAGGATATCAAACTAACGTTTGAAGTTATTTTATGTTACCTGTAAGTCGATTGAATGTAGTTTTTGCCTTCAAAGCGACGCTTCATTTTAAGCTCTAATGATATACTTTTCATTTCGTGATTTTATGCTGTGATGTTGTATTGTATTGTTTTTACAAATTAATTGAATGACGTCAGCTTGTGTATTTACCCGGATTTGGAAATATAGCTACCGCGTGTCACGTACATCTCAAAGCAAACATGGCGGGAACAACTATTTTTATCATTCTTTTTATGATGCGTTTTTGTATGTACTTTTTAGCTTGATTGCCCCTTGCTGCATTTAGCATTATTGTTCCGATTTCAAGTCTATTTCATCGATATTCAATATTATTAAAATGTTCGTCCTTATTACCTTATTTGTTCGTTAAATTCTCCATTTGGGTTAATTACCTAAAATAATGTCATAGAGATTGTCTTGTTATATATAATTTACGATAAACAATATTCACTGTAAAGAAAGTTCTATTTAAATAATCATAAATAGGATATTTAAAAATGACCTTTTCAAGTTCTGTGCCTAAGTCACGGCCGTTAATCACGAGTGCCACCTCTTTTTTTAGATGCATTAATTAATAGGCCAATTCTACTTCCGAGGTGGTGCTCAGACCCGGATGTTTTGAAATTGAATGGATAATTTTACAGGTAGATTAGGTTTTATATTTTTAAAATCGGGCAATGTAGTGCGATTCAGCGAAAAATAATACATCCAAAATGTACAGAAACATACATTCTCCACCCATGTAAAACGTGATAACCTTTATAAGTTGTGGCATGGTAAAGTTTTAAAAAGCATGTCGATGAGTTTTTCCTGTATGACGAGCATATTCCCACCAAATTAAATCGCTAACGACATCAAACGATTGCGTACGACATCTATTAGATGCTGCATGCACAAAATATTGGCTTTTTGCCGACGTAATAGATAATTTTGCATTTTTCCAAAAAGATGGAGACAATGCTAAGAAGATGACGCTAATGATAGGAGGTGGCGCCAATGCAGGGTGTATCGATTAACAGTCGTATCGCAATGACATCATCAAATGACGTACATTTGATAGATAATGTTATTTGCTATGTGTACTTTTTTTTTCAACGTACATACGAAGGCCCAAATCTTTACAGAACAGAAAAACTTTCTATACAATAATATGTAGTTTTTAATATATAAGTTATCAACTTAAGTTATTAAGTATGAATAAAACATATTTACGATAAATACCAAAAATTTGTAATAGTTAATAAAACCATTAACTGAATTATCAACATTATCAAAATAGGTCATCGACAGCAATATTTGTATTTAGTATGATAATTCTCAAAATAAATATAAGATAATACTTCTTCTTGAAACGATGATTTTTATCCCTTAATCCAAATGCTTAATTTAGAAAAAGGCCAAGGTCAACGGATCTTTATTAGGCTCATTATGTTGTTTTTCCAACTATCAACTCCAAACAATGAAGTTCGGTCTTTTTTTACGTTAACGTTTTTGTATAATACATGTTAAATCTTCTTATCTTTCAAAGACAAATGTTTAAATCAATAAATACATTATTAGAAAACTACTTTTTCTAATTAAAAAACGCACGCTACTCAAATCAGCTTAAGTAGTCAACTTACAATAAATAATGTAAGTCCTGTAAACTTAATAGAAACCATTACATAAAATATGTCACTTTAAAATAGCTATAAATGTGCAATGGCGCCACCTCCTATTCTGAGCCCCACCTCATTGGCATTGGCTCCATCTCCTTTTGAAAAATGCAAATTTATCAGACAGACAGACAGACAGACAGACAGACAGACAGACAGACAGACAGACAGACAGACAGACAGACAGACAGACAGACAGACACAGACAGACAGACAGACAGACAGACAGACAGACAGACAGACAGACAGACAGACAGACAGACAGACATTTTATTTGACTTGCACAATGTACATCGTCAACATCACATGTGGTTGGTATTGATAGATGTCAACATGTATATGCGCAAAAAACAAGTGTCAACAAACATGAATATTTACAAAACAAATATATACAGAAGTACAGAGAATGAACAATTTGAAAATTACGTTATACGATTTAACAAATTCAATCTAATACTCAACGATTCCTTAACAAATAAACAAAGTTTTATTATTTCAGACCTATTGGTTTATTGAAGCAATTGAACATACTTAATCACAGATGGATTATTATATTAATATTTGTTAATGTATTTCTTTCGTATATTAACAAATGTTGAACAAATACATACAAAATGAAATTCGTCCTCAATATCCGTGGCATTACAACAAAGACAATATCTTTCTTGTCTAGCAATATTGTTTCCATTATATCTACTAGTCTGTATACGCAAGGGGTGAACAGATAATCTTAATCGGCATATATAAATCCTTAACTTTTTTGGAACTAAGTCTCGGTAAATCCCGTATTCAAGATTTGACTTAAATGTTCTATAAATATCTAACATTGAACTATCTTCTAGTGTACGTTGCAAATTTTGTTTATATGAATCAATAATTCTGGATTTTAGAATGGGTTTAAACAATTTAACATCAATATCATGAACGCTGTAAAAGACATAACTGAATCCGTAATCATCCAATAATTTTTTGATGTTATAAATCCAATTTCGGCAGCCTCTGGTGTAATCTGAAACTCCAATGTTGTATACAGTTTTGGTTATTATGTTATCAGAGGCTGCTATTTTAAACCAATATTGTACTATTCGCATGAATCTATGTATAAAGAGAGGATATCTTCCTAACTCGCCATAAACACATGCATTACAGGTATTATTTTAAACTCTTAAAAGCCTTTTACAGAACTTCAGATGTATCCTTTCCAATTCCTGAGATTTTGTAAAACCCCAATCTTCTGCTGAATAACCTAAAGATCGGCTTAAGGCCGATGTTTTTGTGCATGCATTACCTTGTACAGGTTCAACGTAATCATTTTATGTAATGAGAGGTTTAATTGGCTGGGAATGTGCTCGTCACACAGGCAAAGAACATCGATTTGCTTTTACGAATTCTACCATGCCACAACTTAATAATGTCCTCACGTCCAAATGGGTGGTGGATGTATGTGTCTGTACATTTTGGATGACATTATTTTCGCTGAATCGCACTGCATTGACCGATTAAAAAAAACAATTCGAAATATGTTTAAAAACATATGAAACCTAATCACCCTGTACAATTATCCGTTAAACTTCAATACACCCGGGCCTGAGTGCAACCTCGTAAGTAGCATTGGCTTATTTATTAATGCATCTCAACAAAGAGGTGCTGCCCATGATTAACGGCCATGTAAGTGAACTATAGAAATTGATACAAACTCGTACGTACGCCAGTTTTTATTTTTATTTTCGTGCAGCTAACAGATCGATGGTTAGCAAAGAAGTATCAAAGTTATATTCATGAATCACGCACGTTAAGAGTCTGTGTCTGTAGCAAAATGAAGTATGCACTTTTCCCGTACATCGTTTCAAATAGTTTTTTTAGATGGATGTAACAATTCCTCACATAGACTTCTATTTTATGATAATAAGCAGACGAAGCTAATATAAAACGATTTTTTCCCATTAATGTTCCACGATATATCGCAAATGCATACGTCTTGTAAAATTCTCGCACAAGAGGCGACGACGGTTATCGGTAGTCGATTCTAGACTTAGAACTAGAACCAGAGGGATGCGAACTTATCTACAGATACTTTCGTCTGCTAAGTCAGATTGTCCAAAGATAAATTTCTCGCCGATCGTCAACATTTGTAAGCGGTACTAGATCACGATAATATCATCTAAAGACAAAGTACGCATGGCATATTTTAAACTGAATGCTATAATTTATGTTACCAATTCCATTAGGAGCCCATTGCTCCCGCATTTTTAACATCTTTAATTTGTCCTAAATAAAAAGGAAACATGTTTTCACCAGCCATGAAGGAACTAAATTTACGGTACTTAATCTGATCTCAGTAGATCTCATTCACAGGAACATGAATACCAAAAAGTCCATTAGTAATCCCCATAATGTCTCTGAAGACGCGCACAAAGTCAATTGCCAGTAGTATTAAAAGCTCTTAGCAATATTATCTTACCTACAATGAAATTTATTTATTTTATTTATTTATTTATCAAGATCAGTTCTACGTAAATGTGTCTGGCCTTCGTTCATGAATAACAAAACAATAAGGCGACAACATGAACCAGAATGCGCGAATGCACAGGCTTGTCTGAATATACGGTGACCGCATATTTTCGAATAAAGCGACTCACTTTATAACGCAAACTTTATTTGTTCTCATTCTAAACATCGGTTTAATATTTTATTTCATTGTATCTGTGTATGTTAACAATGCGTTTATTATATGCTTATTGTGTATATTCCTTATTTTCGCAAACTCATAAATTCTCATATCGTGCGACTAATTGATGCTCATATGATTAGATGTTTCACGCAGTGCTTTCAATATGCTGCTAACAGGATCAGTAACGATTGTTCATAATTACTCGCTGGGCTTATACGAAGATAAATAGTTAGCCGATAGAATTTATGTATTCAGACACAGAAAAAGGTCGCTATATTTGCTGTATTATAATAGACCTGTTATTTTTAAAACATTTAAACATTTTACTATTAAGCACAAAAGCTCGCCACGAACGGAGGGTTTTGACCGAACACACATCAGTTATAAAAATATGTATATTATACTTTTAACACCTTTATACTTTATATTTTCGGCCAAGCGTCATCTATTTTAGCAACCGTATTTCCTTACATTTTAAGTAACATAAACAACATTGACAGAGTCTATAGTGCAAATATATATATTCTGGAACTATTAAATGGACATACAAATGAATTTAAACGTTCAAAATACATTAAACCTGTATGTTTCCACTTTCTGTTTTTTTTTCATGAAACTGCCTGTTGGCCGTGCAAAAAGATGTGTAACTTTTAAAATGTTTTCGATACGTTAAGAGGAGTGTGTAAAGCCTACCCGAATCAGGCTTGCTTATTCATTATTTTTGTTCGGGGGAGATACGTCGAAAAGCGAGTGACTGTAGCTTATGAAGACATTCGCAAATAAATTGAAAACGCCGTATGTACCATTAGCGACAGTAAAAACTAAAGCCAAACCAAACTACTAGTTTTACTGGTACTTGCATTATACACATGGTAAAAGATCTGAGAACCTACCATGGGCAGTGTAGAAGTTAACATTGGTGCAAGGCTGAACAACAATTTGCAGCTTTAAGCAAAAGAATTATAATATAATTATATAATTAATATAATATAAGCACTGTCTCTGTTGAATATAATTAACAAAGCGAATATTGACTGTAACATACTTATTTATTTCCAGAAACGATCATGCGGGATATTATTGTATTTGTGTCATAATGTTTACTGATTGTTTTTGTATCAACGATTTTCTTGTGATACATAACTACACGACCCATTATTTAAAGACAATAATGTTGTTTACCATAAGACTTGCTGTATATTTAATCAAATAAAAAGGGTATGCAATGTAGGACTTTCTCTTAACTCGCTCAATATTGTCTCAAATAAAATATTGAAAATACTACGTACTGTACCACACGCTTACATTTATTTTGTTTCTTAAAGTCTTCTTCGTTCAGTGAAATTATGCAGTTATTTTTTCACTTTATCATGCAACTCACTGACAAGTGTAGATAATAAATCATCGAACGAACGGTACATATGCCGTTGTCATTACCTTTACCGTGGGAAAAGTTGCAAATATAATTTCGTTTTATAAATGTTGATGAGCCAGCTTACCACAAATGAAATTACAATACAAATTTTATATGGGGCATTGATTTTAACGACCATTTGATCGTATAACGGTAAATACGACAAAGACGTATTCAAATAGCGTTAAATTGGACAACAAACAGTATGCATTTTATGGTTTAACTAACGAGTCGTTGAATTTCAAATCGACATTGGAGACAACGTTTAATTGTTTATAAATACGATATTTGTCTTGTTTAATATGCCAGTTCCGACGATGACCCGAAATAAACCATGCTCTGCGCATCTATTATCTTTTGAGCAGGTGTTGGTGCCTGTAAAATTTTCAAACACTAAACATGTATTTGAAACGAACGTCGAATAAATAAGTAGTGGTGTTTGTATTTGAGAAATAGGGGATATCTTACATACGGGAGTTCAAATATATACACGCAACGTCAGAAATTGTGCGATGCAGAAGGCCTGAAATTTGCTACATTAATATAAGTAGTATTACAACTTTAAATTTTAAACTTTTGGAATAAATAAATTACACAGTATCCTGCAGCATAGGATTTCATTTGAGCAGCCTCGTTCGAAAAAGGATATTATGCGACCAGCTTAAAGCAACCGCGTCCGCTTCTCTGTCCGCTTGAAAGTCAGTCAAGGTTTGTGGTCTAATTTGCGGACATTATGACTCCTCATAGCAGCATACGGATGGAATAAACACGTTTTCTCATGATCCGGCTCATTTAAAAAGAATTCTATTAAGGTAATTCATGTCTTTATGTCCTGTTTATTTTTGAGGCCATAACAACATCTTTTATCACATGCCATACCCTGCTTCCCATGTAATAAAACCATTACGAATATTTGTATCTTATACATGTGTAATTTACTTTTTAAGCATTTTCATTGGCTTATTTTCGTTCGATTGACCAATCGCATTTTGTTATTTTGCTGAAATGACGTTGCGACGTCAAATGACGTCACGAAATGTAAACAACATTCGGGATTTATCATTATGTTTGCGTAAATATTTATTTAATTTTTGCTCACTTGAGAGAATTTCAAAAAAATCTGATACTCGTTGTCATTTGATACCATATTTTATTAAACTCGTCCAGGAAATTCGTTAGTAAGCTCGCTAAAGGCTCGCTCACTAACAAAATTCCTGAAATCGTTTAATAAAATATGGTATGATATGACAACTCGTGCCAGATCCTATATTTAATGTTGCCATACTGTGATAAATATGCGCAGGATATTGCTCATTGAAAATAGCTGCATTTTACCAATATATTTCTATTTGAAAGAGCAATGTTGTACTTTGAAAATTTATGAATTGTTTAATGTACTTTAATTTGCTCACTTGAGAGAATGTAAAACAAATCTGACACTCGTTGTCATTTGATACCGTATTTTATTAAACTCGTCCAGGAAATTCGTTAGTAAGCTCGCTAAAGGCTCGCTCACTAACAAAATTCCTGAAATCGTTTAATTAAATATGGTGTGAATGACAACTCGTGCCAGATCCTATATTTAATGTTGCCATACTGTGATAAATATGCGCAGGATATTGCTCATTGAAAATAGCTGCAACTTACCAATATATTTCTATTTGAAAGAGCAATGTTGTACTTTAAAAATTTATGAATTGTATAATATACTTTAAAGACTGTAACTTGACCAATGTATCTATAGCTGATCATGGACATAAATATGAAAATCTTTTAAGTGTACACTGATTGTGCAAATTGAAGCACAGCACAGCATTCACCTTTCGTGTTACATGTGTTTTATTTTTGGAGAGACCACTTTGATGTAAAACTTCTTTAACTTAAAACAAAGTAATGTACATTTAAAATATTCATCAAACTTAGAATTGAAAATATTTTGGTGATTTGTTCACAAAAACATTTTTTCTGTTCTTAACGATTTTGTGTAATGTTCTGTCAATGCTGTTAGTATAATTTCCATGACATTTCCATAAGTATTGTTTTAAAAACTGCTGTAACAGTATTTTGAAACTTTGTACATGAACATGCACATGGTTGATGTTTGACGCTTTCGATACCATACATTAAAATGTTACAATTATTTATGAAGTTGTTCAATTGAAATATTATTTGTCAAAACATATAAATACAACCAATACAACTACATACAAAGATTATTTGAAAAAACAACAACCGTTTATTCAATGGTAGATATTTATAATCAACGTCAAATAATAGTGAGATAGTCTTACATTCACGGGCCTAATAACAGGGCCGGTTAAAGCAGATTTGGGGCCCATGACTGCACATGTCATGAAGGCCCCTTCCATATGGTCCCCTACTGTATATTAAAAATCATGCTTAATAATACAACTTAAATGATCAGAAAACGTGCATTTGTAAAAATTGACAGTTACATTTATATATATATATATATATATATAGCATAACAAGTTAAACAATGTAAAAATATTATATTTACTGAACTTAACGCACATATTACATATTCCAGCCTATATGTCTTTTCTACGACTCTTCAGCTGGCCAAAGTCATCAGCTGTGTGAAGTCTAGTTCTCGTAGGACTTGACATTCAATAGACAGTAGCCCCAATGCAGTCAACCTTTCCTGACTCATGGTGTTCCTCAGATAGTTTTTCAAGCGTTATCATTTTGAAAATGACCTCTCACCTTGACATTTATGTCCTGGAGTTGTTAAGTATATTCGAACAGCGATGGCAACGTTTGGAAAAGTTGTCTGTAGTTGATCTCCATCTCACATCAGCAGTTCACTCATGTGAGTGATGGTTCTGTCTTGGTCCGCTTCTAAAATGGTTTAAATGAACGATTTCGTCAACAAAAGAAGCCCCAATGTCATCTGGATAAGACTCCACTAAATTCGTTGCACATTTCCGTAGATAATCCAAGGTGAGAGACTCAAACTCTGTCATGAAACCAAACAGTTTGTGAAGACCAGAATATGACCTCAAAAGCTTGAGAAGTTCAACAGTGAGACAATCAACTATGCTGTAGAACGTGTGAATTCGAAAATTTTCGCGTGCAGTAAGCACCTTATTCGCATCTGGTGTCGAACTCTCGTCACGAAATAGTTTCCGCCGTTTATAACGCTTATTCGCATCCTTTTATTCGTTCAATGGCCTTCTCTTCAATGTCGTAAAACGTGTCCAGATGTTGAAACGACCACACTGGCAAGTCCAATAATAAACAAAGAAACTAATGGTTTTGAATGGATATAAAACAAAGAAAGAAAATTTAAAGCACAATAAATCAAAGTCAACCAAACTGTTACAATATGATATACATCGGAAAACTTGTAAACTCATAATGATAATGTCTTCTGAAATTCTGATAGAGTCGTTAAATGGCGCAATAAAAAAAGATCATACATTGGAAAACTGGCCTGCCGTTGGGGCCCCTTTAAAATCGGGAGCCCAATGTTGCAGCTTTGTTAGCCTAGTGCTTAATCCCGCCCTTAGCCTAAATGACCAGAATTTGTTTTCTTGTGCACATAAAGATACTTCAGGATGTGGGTATTTTCTGACATAATGTTATTTATATGGTTAATGAAGATTACGTTTTGTCCTTTTTGAACTAAATGTCTTTGCTTATTTTATTGATTGAAATATTTATAGCGTGTATTTCACTTAAGTATGCTACCATTTATACAGTATACAATAAAAACCAAATTATATGCATACAAATCATTCTCAGTACACCAAGGGCAGTGCCTATCAACATGACTCATTACCGCAATACCTCGAATTTTATTCAAGCTTTCGTGACTTAAATACTGTCATGACCCCATGTTGACATTTTTATTAAATAGGTCACGAGTACATGTTTGTTTTTATGACCATGTTTTACATTTTAACTCTATGTCAAGTGTAAATTCTTATTGCATTCAAAACTAAACATCTTATTATCTATATCTACTATGCTTAATCTACCATTTGTACGGTTCATAGTCATGTAAAATCCATTTTTGTTGGTCACTAAAATCACATGTTTGGATAGACGCCATATTTAAAGGAAGTGACTTTTGACCTTTTTGTTGAATTATGGGTAGTGTACATTGACGACCTCTGTCAAACTTGTCAGCAGACGGTTTAATCTTTCATTTTCGCAATACATTTTCTTCATCATGCGAGGGTTTGATTTTTATCAAATAATTACAGTCATGTGTATTTATATGTTCTCAACCTTATTATTATACTTAAAGAAACATTTCCAGTCATTTTAATGAAGTTTTCATTGTTTAAACTTTAGGCGGTAACTCTGTTTAATTTGAGGTGATCGGTTATGCTCGGTAGATGCGCGGATGATGCGCGGTTGAGTGATTGCTCGGATTAATGTTAGGACCGCGCAAGGCTCGGACCTGCTCGGAGCCTGAGTATATAAGCTCTGTTTTTTTCACAGTGAGGGATTCTGATTTTTTTTTTTTAAATTAAAGGCACATTCTCATTACTAAATTTTTTTCTAATAAATATTATTTTTAGGCATTTTCATTAAAAGTAAGTTAGAAACATTTTACATATTTTTGCATATAATAGAGTTTTTGAATAAGATTTAAGACTAAGGTATAGGGATATTTTATCTACAGTTTTAAGACTGATTGAGCATTGTAAATGTGAGTTTGAGGATGGTATTATTTATGATAAATTGTTGAATGCATTGATGTACTATTTATACAAGTTAGTTAAGAATAAAAATTTGTTGAACTTTATTTTGTTGTTTATTATAATTATTATTTGAGAGTCATTAAATGACTCAGGCTATTATCTTCAGTTTATTTTAACAGAGTCCATTTTATTTAAAATGTTTAAATACAACTTCATGAAAGAAAAGTTGGTTTGACACCAAGAGTAGGCCCGCTATCACATTGCAATAAGGAAAAGAAAAAGAAGAACCGCTCGGCTCGTTACAATATCTTCGTTTCTCGCGAGAACTTGATAACAAAGTCCAATATAACATTGCTTTAGAATTTAAGAGGACAGGGCGTTGGAGAGCATCACGATAGCATGTAGTGAACAGATTACAGTAACAAAAGTCAGTATACAAGAGCAAGTGACAATTAGAAAAAGTTATAGTATAGAAAACGCGAGTACAATATTTGTTTTATTTTAAATGATTTAAATTATTGTTTAAATACATTGTTTTATTGTAAAATATGTTTGCATACTTTAATTATTTACAAAATAACACAGATTTACATTAAATAAGAAACAAGCTACAACTATAAATCCATCCATATGTTGAAAGACTTTACTTTAAATGCATAACACCAGTTTTGCCGCAGGAAAGAACCCGCACGATGTTCTTCTGCCTATTAGGAACGAATAACAAAATGCGAACTATGCTTGTACTTTACTTTAATTTTATCTGAACTCTCCCATAGAAAAGACGACATATTGCATTATTTATCCCTTTGAGTGCATCATTAACGCGGCAGCCTCTTAATTGCTCCACACTCAAAACGAAACCTTTCAACAACTATTTGAAAATTCAAGTTTTAACCAGTAATTAACTAATTATTTGCACGTTTAGTCTAAGAATTGCCGTCTGGTTGTTCCGAATTAGGAATTTTGAAGTTTTTTTGTGTGTTATTACATAGACATTTTCGAATGCACACATTTTAAAATGACACTATATAATTACCTGTTTAAGAGTGTACATGAATACATTTCGCACACATTGTACCATAGGTAATGTGTTGATAAAAAGAAATCTGCGTTAACGAAGTTGTTCAGATTCAAGAAAGTGTTTATATGTTCTTATTAATCCTACTCTTTTCTATATCCGGACACTTTTACAATTTAAAAAATCGTATGACTCAATTCCGTCGATATATTTTAATATAAACAGTTAAACAAAATGATTCATATTTATATATGAAAATTTATAAATATTTAAATCGGATAATTTTATAATGATCATAACGAAATACAAATTGAGACCGGTGTGAAACAAAACATACAATGTGTATGAACTCCAACTGTTTGTTCGTTTTACGTAGCTTAGCGCAATGAAAGTGTTTTTTTCTGTTATGACATTGCGAAAATTCGTTCCTATGTTTTATCATTTTGGATTTGTTATGGCAAATTTGCAGCGGAGTGATTTCACAAACGGCAGTGATTGTAATTGCCGTGTATTAATTGCAGGTCAGAAATATATGTTCGACCATTATAATTCGTTAAAAACAAAGAACAATAGGAAATCAAACTGTGATTTGAAGTCATTTTATTGATGTAACCTTAAAGTCAATTAAATGTAGTTTTTGCCCTCAAAGTGACGCCTCATTTTTAGCTCCTATGATATAATTTTCATGTTGTGATTATATGTTGTGATGTTGTGATAATATTGTGTTTTTTTTTCAAATTAATTGAATGACGTCAGCTTGTGTTTGTACCCGTATTTGGAAATAAAGCTCGCGCTTGTCACGAAAATCTCAGATCAAACATGGCGGGAACAACGGCTTTTATCATTCTTTAAATGATGCGTTTTTGTATATAATATTTCTCATGTCTGTATTTATGCAACAGGGTCACGTGCAATATCAAAATAGGTCACCAGTTAAATTCTACAATTGGTATGCAACATTGGTATGATCTTAGGCTGCATGGGAAATCATTGTTTACCTGTGAGTGTTTAATTTTGTGCTGTTTGTATTGTCCGCTAGTGTGTACTAATTGTACAATGGATGAAATGCCTTCGATAAAAAAAGTCTGGATGTCAACATGAATTTTTCATGTTAGCTTCATTACACGACTTATTGTTTTTTTCTAAGTGAACATCTCTTGTGATCATGCACGTGTATATTATATGAGAGCAGTGTTAGCTCATGTAGGGCTCGCATTAATTGTAATTTGCATTTTTTTTTATCTAAATCTAAGTCCTAATTGCTAATCTTGGGATTTAAGCGGTGATAATACACATAGCATCATAATTGGTTTGCCCCGTTTTGAACTGATTCAGAGAGGCAGAACAATCTTTGGTTTTTAAGTTATAAAAATCAGTGAGACGCGTCACCATTTTTTTTTAAACTTTTGATTTTGACCATATGTGCTTACAGACTCAGGACGTGCAACAATTTATGGTCAATGTTCCACGTTTGACCAGGAATCGCTAAGGCTGTGAGATTTGTGTTATATATATTTCTTGCGATTATAATCAAACTGCTAATTTTGTAGGACGTTACCGAATTAGGTCTTTGCCCCTTGCTGCATTTTGCATTATTGTTCCCATTTCAAGTCTGATTCATCAGTATTCTATCCTAAAATGTTCGTCCTAATTACCTGATGTGTTCGTTAAATTCTCCATTTGGGTAAATTACATAATATAATGTCATAGGGAAAGTCTTAAATATAACGTACGATAAACAATATTTCTTGTAAAGAAATTGCTATTTAAATGATCATCAATAGGATATTTCAAAATGACCGTTTCAAGTTCTGTGCCTATGTCACGGCCGTTAATCACGGGCGCCACCTCTTTGAGATGCGTTAATACATGAGCCAATGCAACTTCCGAGGTGGCGCTCAGGCCGGCTGTTTTGAAATTTCATGAATAATTTTACATAGTGATTAGGTTTTATATGTTTGTTTCAGCATATTTCGCATTATTTTTTAAATCGGGCAATGTAGTGCATTGGTTAATTTAGTAATGCATCTCAACACAGAGGTAAGTCAATAATAGTAATTAATACAAACTCGTACGTACGCCAGTTTTTTTTATTTGTGTGGAGCTTACAGATCGATGGTTAGCAAAGAAGTCTCAAAGTTATATTCATGAATCACGCACGTTAAGAGTCTGTGTCTGCAGCAAAATAAAGTATGCACTTTTCCCGTACATCGTTTAAAATAGTTTTTCAGATGGATGTAGCAATGCCTCACATAGACTCCTACTTTATGATTATAAGTAGATGAAGCCAATATAAAACGAAATTTTTCCATTATTGTTTCAAGGTAAATCGCAAATTATTACGTCTCGTAAAATTATCGTACAAGAGGCGACGGCAGCTATCGGTAGTCAATTCTACATTTAGAACTAGAACCAGAGGAATGCAAACTTATCGACAAATACTTTCGTCTGCTCAGTCAGATTGTCCAAAGATGAATTGTTCGCCGACCGTCAACATTTGTTAGCGGCACTAGATCATGTTAATTTCATTTTAACACGAAGTACGCATGACATATTTAAAACTGAATGCAATAATTTATGTTACCAAGTCCATTAGTAGCCCGTTGCTCCCACATTTTTAACCTCGATACTTTTTTTCCTAAATAAAAATGAGACATGTTTTCACCAGCCATTAAGGAACTTTATGCACGGCACTTAATATGATCTTGGTAGATCCCATTCACAGGAACTTGAATACCGAAAGCCAATTAATAATCACCATAATGTCTCATGAGACGCGCACAAAGTCAATTTCCAGGAGTATTAAAAGCTCTGAGCAATATCATCTTAGCTACAATGACATTTATTTATTTATTTAATTTTCAAGATCAGTTCCACGTAAATGTGTCTGGCATTCGTTTTTGGATAACAATACAATACAGCGACAACATGAACCAGAATGCGCGAATGCACAGACTGGTCTGAATATACGGTGGCCGCATATTTTCGAATAAAGCTGCTCACTATGTACCTCATAATTTGTTATAATTCAACACATCGGTTTAATATTATATTTCATTGTATTTGTGTATTTTAACGAATGTGTTTATTATATACTTACAGTGTGTATTCCTTATTTTCGCAAGCGCACAAATTCTCATATTGTGCAACTAATTGATGCTCATTGGAATAGAGGTTTCACGCAGTGCTTTCAATATGCTGCTTACAGGATCAGTAACGATTGTACACAATACCTCGCTTTGCTTTAACGCAGATAAATAGTCAGCAGATAGAATTTTTGTATTCAGACCCAGTAATCGGTCGCTGTTTGCTGTATTATTATAGACCCGTTATTTTTAAAACATTCAATCATATGATTTTACTATTAAACACAAAAGCTCGCCACGACCGAAGGGTATTGACCAAACACACTGACACATCAGTTATAAAGATACGTACATACATACTTATTAACCTTTATATTTTCGACCAAGCGTCATCTATTTTAGCAACCGCAATATCCTTAGATCTAAAGTAACATAACCAACATTGCAAGAGGCTATGGTGCAAACTATATATAACTAACTTTATTTCTGTCTGTATTGAATATAGTAAACAAAGCGAGTATTTCCAGAAACGATCATGCAGGATATTGTTTTATTTGTGTTATAATATATACTGATTGGATTTGCTTTCTGAAGACATAGGAACAAGACCCATTTTTTAATGACAATAACTTTGTTTACCATAAGAATTGCTGGATATTTAATCAAATAAAAAGGGTTTGTAACATTAGGGCTTTCTCTGTCAATACTGAGGACTCGTTCAAGTCAACACAGAATCTCGTTCAATGTTGTCTCAAATAAAAGATTGAAAATACCACGTATTGTACCAAACGCTTACATTTATTTTGTTTCTTAGTGTCTTATTCCTCCGGTGAAATAATGCAGGTAATTTTGCACATAATCATGCAACTGACTGACAAGTGTAGATTATGAACCATCGACCGAACCATCGGTAAATATGCCGTTGTCATTACATTTAACGTGAGAAAAGTTGCAAATACAATTCCGTTTTTATAAATATTGATGAACCAGCGTACAACAAATGAAATTAAACTAAAAAACTTGCATGGAGTATTGATTTGAACGATCGTTTGATCGTATAACGGTAATTACGACAAAGAAGTATTCAAATAATGTGAAATTTGACAAAACATCAACAAAAGCCAGCGTTTTATGGTTTGAATAACACGTCGTTTAATTTCAATTCGACATTGGAGACAACGTTTAATTGTTTATGAATACGATTTTTGTATAGTTTAATATCACAGTATAAAAGAATAGCGTGAGTAATCGTGTGTTCTGACGATGACCCAAAAATAAACCATGCACATCAATCATCTTTTGAGCAGGTTTTCTTGCATGTAAATATTGCAAACACGAAACCTGTGTTTGTAATGAACGTCGAATAAATAAGTAATGGTGTTTGTATTTGAAGACGAGGGGATATCTTACATACAGGAGTACACATATATACACGCAACATCAGAAATTGTGCCATGTAGAAAAAAAGAATATAAGTAGTTCTACAACGTTAAATGATAAACTTTTGAAATAAATAAATTACACAGTATCCTGCAGATTAGGATTTCATGTCTTCATGACCTGTTTATTTTTTGAAGCCATAGCAACAACTATTTAATATCTTTTTAATGTTGCCATACTGTGAGAAATATGCGCAGGATATTGCTCCTTGGAAATAGCTGCAACTAATCAAGAAATAAAACTGGCGTTGCAGAAAAGTACAGCGCATTATTTGCTGATCACTTTTGACATTGTATGGGCATAGCATTACTTTTAATTTTGATATTTAATTTCATTTCATACATGGTAATTACCATCACTTCATAAATCTAAATGTGTGTTTTATTTGCGAAAATAACAACTGGCATATACTATTTCATTTTAAGAATGTTTGTATTATTTGGAACCTTATTGGAAGAGAAAAAACGCCCTGATTGTTTCGAGAAAAAAGAGAGAAATTTTAGTCCTATTCACATTTGCTGAATTTCTATGAAAATAAAATCAGACTTGTTTGTGTTGTAAAGGAAATGAAATAATGGCGATCGAATCATGAACATCATCACATTTGAAGAAAAAGATGTTTTGCAAGTGAATTATCTTTAATCAGTTATTCTATTGCAATTGCAACACAATTAGATGTAAAATCTTTATCTTATACGCAATATCTGCATTTTAATAACATTCAACAACAGGTTTGTGGGTGAATTCGATAATTATTCATATTTGTAATAAATTCTGGAATTCGGGTACAGTATATGATTTTTAGGATTTTGTGTCGGTCCCACATCCTATGCAATATGTAAATACACTTTAAATAAGTGGGGGAGGTTATTGAAGCCTTTACGTAATGTCTGTTTGACAGGGGTAAATCTTTAGCGCCGTTTATACTAGGGAACGGATGCAGGGATTTGTGCTCTCCAAACATAACAAATTACGTAAGTTAAATGGCTAAAATTGTAAAATAGTAATTGAAACACAATAAACATACACAGCTCCATTTCCGTTTTCACAGCGATTTATTTCTGTTGTTTTAATTCTAACACAACCTTTTCCAATGTTAATATAATATTCTGAACTACAAGATACACGTGGAGGCCTAACGGGGCCGCCCCGCGACAACAACACATTGTCTGCCTTTGTTATCCGGCTGTGTGAATGGTACTGACTTCTCTCTTTAAAAAAAATGAATAAAAATAATATTAATTGGAACACTCAATGGTGACGTGTGCAATTTCCGACGGGAACATGTGCAAAGTCACGTGCCCAAAGTAACGAGGTATAATGACACAATCAACAGAAGCATATGGACGTCAGTCCACCTCTTACATGAGATTATACAACAATCCATGTGCCGCATGCTTACTCAAGACATGACTTATCAGCGAAACAATCAATAGGCAATTGATTTAGTGCGATCTCCTCGTCTCGTTTGACGTTAACGTTTGGTGTCTGTGTATATCTATTAATATATACGCGATATTGAACTTGATGCAATAGAAACACAAATTAATAATACCCTAAGTAACATATCATAGGCAATATGTGACAACATTGTTATAATTTATGTCCTCTACGCGCATTTACTTTGATAATTAAACAATTGTGTAAATGTTTCCAACTTCTCATTATGGTCACATCGATAAATCGGGACCTTCCATAACTCGAGCAATTCTGTCATAACTCGGGACCTTCCATAACTCGATCAATTCTGTCATAACTCGGGACCTTCCATAACTCGATCAATTCTGTCATAACTCGGGACCTTCCATACCTCGATCAATTCTGTCATAACTCGGGACCTTTAATAACTCGAGCAATTTTGTCATAACTCGGGACCTTTTATAACTCAAGCAATTCTGTCATACCTCGGACCGTTCCATAACTCGAGCCTGTCATAACTCGGGACCTTCCATAACCCGTGCAATTCTGTCACAACTCGGGACCTTCCATAACATGAGCATGTCATAACTCGAGACGCTCCATGACTCGAGTCTGTCATAACTCGGGACCTCCATAACGAGAGCTTTTTATAATTCGGGACCTTCCATAACTCGAGCATGTCATAACTCGGGACCTTCCATAACTTAAGCAATTCTGTCATAACTCTGGACCATCCATAACCAGAACAATTCTGTCACAACTCGGGACCCTCCATAACTCGAGCAATTCTGTCATAATTCGGGACACTCCATATCTCGAGCGATTCTGTCATAACTCGGGACCTTCCATAACTCGAGCAATTCTGTCATAACTCGGGACCTTCCATAATTCGAGCAATTCGTCATAACTCGGGACCTTCCATAACTCGAGCCTGTCATAACTCGGACCTTCCATAACTCACTCGAGCCTGTCATAACTCGGGACCTTCCATTACTCGAGCCTGTCATAACTCGGGACCTTCCATTACTCGAAGAATTCTGTCATAACTCGGGACCTTCCATAACTCGAACAATTCTGTCATTACTAGAGACCTTCCATTACTCGAGCCTGTCATAACTCGGGACCTTCCATAACTCGAACAATTTTGTCATAACTCGGGACCTTCCATAACTCAAGCAATCCTGTCATAACTCGGGACTGTTATAACTCGGAACCTTCCATAACTCGAGCAATTATGTTATATTTCGGGACCTTCCACAACTCGAGCAATGCTGTCATAACTCGGGACCTTCCATAACTCAAGCAATTTTGTCATAACTTGGGACCTTCCATAACTCGAGTTTGTCATAACTCGGACCTTTCATAACTCACTCGAGCCAGTCATAACTCGGGACCTTCCATTACTCGAGCCTGTCATAACTTTGGACCTTCCATAACTCGAACAATTATGTCATAACTCTGGACCTTCCGTAACTCGAAAAATTCTGTCATAACTAGGGACCTTCCATTACTCGAGCCTGTCATAACTCGGGACCTTCCATATCTCGAACAAGTCTGTCATAACTTGGGACCTTCCATAACTCAAGCAATTCTGTCAGAACTCGGGACTGTAATAACTCGGAACCTTCCATAACTCGAGCAATTCTGTTATAACTCGGGACCTTCCATAACTCGAGCAATTCTGTCATA